>NW_019386216.1:0-25825 GCF_000671375.1 Centruroides sculpturatus | reverse complement strand
ATATCTATCTTAATTATTCTATATATATTATATAAAGTCATCAACCGAATTTTTCTAACCAACACATAAAGTCAATAGAAATAATCATCTTATCATCCATCCCGTTAGTTTGATGGAGTTGATGCTTTGTGGAGCGTTAAAATAACTTAAGTATAACTTCTTTACTATATCATGATTACTCAAGTATAAAAGAAAGAAAGTTTTTATATAGATTTTAATTCAAAACAACAATTTAACCATATCCATTAAAGATATTTATGTTTTATTACTTTTAAAAAAAAATTTTTATAATGACAAAAAAAAAACTTGTCAAATTCAGAATAGAAAATTTATTACCATTTTAGTTCATATCCTGATGTTATGAATCTTGCATTAGGATGACATTCATTGAACGCTTTTGCGACAATTTTAATGATATATGACATTAAATACAAAAAAAGGGAGCTCGTAAAAAGTTTGCACTTTTCAAAACACAGATAGCGACTAACATATCTTCCGGCTAACGTGGGAGAAAAAAACAAGGGAGAATTTCTTTAAAGTGAATGATTTGTCACCGATTAAACTGCAGATTTGTACACGAATAAAAAAAAATGGAATTTAATAATAACAACGTTCGTGATAATGTTATGTATAGAATTATTGCTATGCTTGATTTTTTTTTTTAAGAAATTATGTTGAAAATTAGGATAATTTGCATAAAATTTGGTCAACATTCTTTAAGGGATCGTCCGTTAATTACGTGTTTAGTTTTTGAAACACTGTTAATCCTCCAATTCTGTTAGGTACTGTGGTGTAATTTTACAATCTCTTCTTTAATTTCGAATAAAATAGCTCGTGGATCCTCCTGACATTGAAGAAATGAGTTTAAAATGTTCTGCAAATATTTTCTAACTTGACTAGTAAGTAGGCTTATAAAAAGAAATTTGTATGCCACTGACACCACTAAAAAGTCTACATGGACAATGCCTTAAATCCCTATTTTCCATCGTATACAGTAATGTGTTTTTCGTCACACCTTTCTCTTAAACTATACCCTAAAGATAGGTCCCTAAGTAAGCTAAATGTATGAGATTAGAAAACATAACAGCAATAAATAATTGAAACATATTGAAGGCTAACTAAACTGGAATTAATATGCAGCATATATATTTTTATATATAATACAAACAAGATCGATACGAGGAAGAAGTGGGCTATAACCCTGGACTCAAAATTGTCCAGAATCTGTATTATAGAAATTTAATTATAAAATTTATGTAATTCTAAGGTCATAGAAGGATGGAAATAATGAAACAAGACAGAACATCACGTCAGAAAAGAGATAAAGAACCCAGAAAACTCTACCCCAATGACCATGATTGCTCTCCACGGCTCTAAATAGAAATTTACGATCAATTTTTTAAAAATAATTACTACATTAATTTTGAAATTTTGCAAAGTTATTAAGGAATAATTAAGATAGATATTATCTAAGTAATAATCTAATAATTGTAATCTTCTAGAAGCTAGAATTAGCATTTTTGTGAATAATTCAACGAAATTAAATTTATCATTTAAAAGTTAATAACTTTAAAACAGATAATAAAATGAATTTTTTAATATAAAAATTTTAAAAAAATAATAAAATAATTTAGTACAAAATAATCGAAGTATAAATTTAAAAGAAGAATTTCTAATAAATTATGTAGTTTAATCTGTAATTAAAACCTGTATTAACCGAAAACTAAAGAGATACTTTCGTTTCCATAATACAAAATTAAATATTCAATTCAAGAACTGTATAACGAAACATAATTAAAGTCTTTATAATAGAGGAATTAAAATGAATATTTTTTTAAAAGTTTTATACAGTATTTAATTAAATCTTGTATAAATGAATGCGATTAAAGTTTCTAATTGAAACTTGTTATATAGGGATTAAGAATAAATTTTCATAAATATGAAGCTTGAAAATTAGGAAGAAAAAAAAATAATGTAAATAAATATAATAAAATGAAAATTCAATATTGTTTACATCGATCTTTTTCTATCATTTTTTTAAAACAATTTTAAAGAACAAAAATAAAAAGGATCAACGTTTGATCTCTTTTAAATAAAATCTAGTCTTATGCCAATATGCATAAAGTTTACATACCACAGAATTTTATTTTATTGACACTGTACGAAATGGAAACTTAATTAAATCTATCAGAAAAACTTACATTAGCTTTAATATTAGCATGACGTCCATAACAACAAACAATCAACGGATCAGAAAATACTTGAAATTAAAATTTTTTACGCCACAACAACTTCAGAAAATTTTTCACTAAACTTAATTATCACCAAATATTTCTTCGAAGTTATATGGAAAAAAGGGAGGAGGAGGAAGAGGAGGAGGAGAGAGAGAGAGAGAGAGAGAGAGAAAGTGAAAGTTTTCCCGAGCGTTGAATCCATTTTCATATTTCTAACGCCTACGTGGTTTTGATATTCTTTCCACAAAATATTAATTAATTAAGTTGACTGTCAGAGCAAAACTGATATCACCCAAGGGACGACATCTGAAGTAAAGCGAAAAATCTAATTATCACGATTTTCTTAATTAGTATTAATACCTTAATTTTTCCGAATTTCCTGCAGTGATTTTTCACTTAAAAAAAAAAAAAGAAAGAAAAACTTTAAGAATCTTTTATAATATATTTTAAAAAATATATATAATTAAATTGTGGAATTGTTTAATTCTATTTCTTCTGGTATTAGAAAAGAATAGATTGCCTTCTTTTAAAACTGTATTCCGTATAATAATGCTGATGAAAGAAGGCAAGAGTACTCTTGTTTATCTAACTTATTCCCAAAGGTAAGAGTTGGAACTGTCTTGACAAATAAGATCTAGACCATGTCTAACTTAATCTAACAGTTTGGTCTGACGTAATGGCGACATTCAATTATTTGACCCTCTGTCAGCATGCAATGTTTCGATCCACAATCTCAAAAACAATAGGTATACATTATTAATTACATTTCTAACGATTTTCTCTTTGTAATCATAAAATACAAAAGAAGAAAAATAATAATAAAAAAATAGCAATTTTGAAACTTTAAAAATGAAATTACTTTTCTACTTATTCAACTTTCTCTTAATAATAATAATAACTAAAGTATAGAACTGTATTGAAATTTATTCCATATAGGTATATATTTATTAACATATTAATAATTACTTAACTTTCTAAAGATTATCGTATATGGATTAAAATATATTTACTATGATAAAGTGTATAACTATTTTAAAAATTTTATTATGATCGTAAAATTAGTATAAGTTTTTAATTAATATTAATGAGGTTGTAAAACGTTAGCGAGTTCATTGGTCTATCCGGGATATAATTAATAATAAAATGAAATCTGCATACGACGAAAACCTTAGAAATAAAATTAATTCTTGCTTCTTAAAGGAAATTTAATATAAGAATTTTCTCTAAGAGATTTTATATTATTTTATTACATTATTATTATTTTGTAGCTTAAAATTCCATACCGTGCTTAAAATTACTGAGTTAATCAGAATTTTAATATGAATATTTACATTAACATTTTATTATGAATATTTTAAATTATTTTTTCTTATTCTCTAATTCGTGTAATAACAATTTTTATTTTTTATTATTTTGCTTTTATATTTTCTCGAGTTGCAATTTACTTGAAATATTTCATTGGTATAAATTTCAAATGTGTTGATTTGTATGAATTTCAAAGCATTCTTTTCTATTTTTATCCACTTTAAAAAATATTTTAAATTATGTAAATTTAAAAAAATATATGTAAATCAGTTGAAAATTTGAGAATTTATCATTTATATATATATATAAGAAATAAAAAATAAATTTGTGTCGAATGTGCAAAATTAAAAATGCTATTTTTTTGTAAATTTTTTGAGGAAAAATAATAATAAATCTATTTGAATTTAAAAGCATATTGGGCTGCAATTTGAAAAAAACTTGTATTCCCACTGTCATCCGTCTGTCTGTCTGTCCTTCCTTAATTTCGGGAACGGTGTTATATAGATGAAAGTCGAGGGTAAATATGGAAAACGCAGAGGCAGGAGATTCCGATTAACTATAAGACAAAATTTATGAATTTTATTAAAAATTTATTACTTGATTTAGATTCTCACATCAATAAAAACAATAACCTATATACAGTGATCATAATTAAAAAGCTTTACGAAATACTGTAGAAAGAAGTATTGAGCAAATCGCAACCAAATTTGGCATATATATGTGCTATCGTGATACAAATATATTTTTCGATTCACCTTATCTATTGAGTACCCTATTGAAATCTTTCTCTTTCTTATCCTCTTTTTTCAGTCCTTGAATATGCTCCACACTTAATAATAACTAAAAATAAAGGTCCTGAAAGATCAATGAATGCCTCCTTCATCGATTTAACGTAAAAATATTTTAATTCATAAAATTGTCATTTATTCTGTTATTAATATACATAATAAAGAAGACTTTTTTAACATTTAAAAGTGGATTTAAAATTTAAAAAAAAAATCTAGCAACGAGTTGCTCAACTTTCCCGGCAACATGTAAAAATACGTGTGCTGTGCCATCTGTTGTGATATTTTATTATTAACTTAAAAACTTTTTATATTTTTAATTATGATAAATGGCAAAAGCTTCATTTTGTGGATAGAGATAGGTTTTATAAAAAAAATTCTAAATGCTAATAACGAATAAAATCGTCATTAAGCTCGACCCCACTCGAGATATGACACACGAACTCCTTTTTATCTCCTCATCCCTTTGATCTTTAACCACCAAAATTGAATAGCATCAATCCTCCTAATATACAAACCTCCCTGCAAAATTTCAGAAATTTGTGACAAAAGGCATAGGAGTTATTAAGCTTCAAAGAGGGTAAACAAAATGGTTCCCCCCACACACGCTAACAACGATACATACAGAGGGAAAAAAANACCAAAATTTAATAGCATCAATCCTCCTAATATACAAACCTCCCTGCAAAATTTCAGAAATTTGTGACAAAAGGCATAGGAGTTATTAAGCTTCAAAGAGGGTAAACAAAATGGTTCCCCCCACACACGCTAACAACGATACATACAGAGGGAAAAAAACCCGAATTTCTTTGCATTTCTCGACCTTTGAAGGTCCCCGAATCCAAAAATATAAGCATCTGGGAGTCATTTTTAACCAATTGCCATACTTTCCCTGTGTTACAGAGCTAAGAAAATAAAATTATTAATTAATAAATTTCAAAAGAATCGTAGGGATAACGATATCGATATTGATTAAAAGAATAGATATAGAAGAAATATATATATTTATACTCTCAATAATTTCAAAATTCACCGAGTGAAATATTGATTTTGAAAGTTTCTTTTGAAAACAGAAAACTTGTGATGACTACATTTATTGTGTCTTTGTATCTCTCCATCGTTCTTCTGTCTGAAATATCGAAAACCGATATCTAAACATAATGATGATAATATTTCGTCTGAAATATTAAACTCGAATACAAACATTGATTGAATTTTTAGATAATTTATTGAAAATTAAGAATAAAAATAAATTATAATAGATTTGTGAATTATTAATTCTATATTGATAAAATTTCTTCTTTTGTACATTAAGGGATCACATTCGATTCTCTTATATCAACCATTAAACACTTGGCCAAAACTTATGGCCCGTAAATTCAGGATCAAGTAGACTGTACTGAGAAATTTATAGACCTTCTATGTCACTTTTGAGGGAGTATATGATAGATCATATAAATAAGGATGAACTGTCGGAAAAATGATATTAAATCTTATTCGTTTGCTGCACAAATATATAGTCTATATATATATATATTATAGTATTAGAAAGATAAATTCTAACTTAACTTTTTAAAACTTATAAGTAAATTTATTAAATTTAGTAAGTAATATTATATTTTATGAAGCTTTTAAAGAGTAAAATGTAGTATATAAATCTATAAACTATAATGTATTGTAATTGCAATTTTTAATAGAATTTATAGCTTATTTTTTCTATTTTTATTTTTATAAAATAACGTAATTTAAATTTTTTTAAACAATTTATAAAATAAATCTTGTATCTATATTCATTTCTATGAGATTTTTCAAATAATTCATACTGATTTATTTTTAATATTCTTATACATGAATTTTATATAGTGTTTACTGAATTTAATTTAGATATATTTTAATTATAATGAATCATTAATAATAATAATAATAATTAAATTAAATAGTTTAACATAAAATATACAACACAATTACACGTGTACTATAAGTAAATAAAATAATTTAATATTAGAATATATAAACTAATTTTGATGTTATTTACTATAAAAATTCAATATATTTACTATTTAAAGGATTTTCTAAATTTAATTTTATTTATAAGCTCAGTATGTATGCTATTTTCGAACATACTGAATAAATCAAAACAATATAAAAGAAATCCATTATGCATTATAAATATTGAAAATCTACATTAAATTCTAAAATTTCCAATAACATTATAAGACGTTAAAATATTTTATAAAATGGTAGATTTTTTTATACGAAAATATACAATTGCAAACGTTATATAAACTGTATGAAAGGCACGAACAAAATATATATCAGCCATACAGTAGATTATCAGTAAGATAGGACAATATATTTAGCACGTGTTCTCCTTTAATAACAATATTTTCACGTTAAAGTTTTCTTAGAATGTTCACACGTATTTTACATTTACTTTTATGATATTAAACTTAACTTATATATTAAGTCTATGGATAAATCTAGAATACATTAAAGAATATTTCCATAATCTGTCTGTCTGTCGTCATCTTGATTTTATCTGTCAATTTAATGAAAGTAAAAGTTTAAAATTTTTATTTTATTGTCAAGCCATACACTTGTAGAATTGTGTTTTGTTTCGTTTAAATTGATTATTTGATTGTTTTGTTTTCGAATAATCATTATTTTGATATAACTTGATTTGCATATTGCAGTTCCTTAAAATAGTTATATGCTACGTATATTATGACATGTTATAAATATCATATATGTAATGAAATGTTTTATTTTATTGTATTCGTTTTATATATTGTTTTCTTATAAATGTAAGAACTTTCGATCGATTTCAATACAATTTTGAATAACTTACGACTTTATTAATTTTTAAATAAATTATATTATTAAATAAAATGGAGAACATTTAAATTTTTACGACTTTTATAACTACAAACAATTAAAATAATTTCATCACAATGAATAATAACCAGGAGCTGTTGAGAGGAAGGAACTGGGGATGGTTCCTACACACATTATTTTTAACTGACAAAAAAAATAAAAGCTTCAAGACTGATTATATTAACAAAGTTGTTCAGAAAATTAATAACAAAAGAGGCCAGTGATGATTTTTAGGGGCCTTCGATAGCTTGTATGAGGCCCGGGGTTGAACCCCGGGTTCCATACAAGCTATCATATAAGCTATCAAAGGCCTTACAAGCTACATATCATACAAGCTATCGAAGGCCTTACAAGCTTCATACAAGCTATCGAAGGCCTTAATAATAACTCAATCGAAACAGAATTTATAACAGATTAATAATAGAAATATATGTAAATAATATTCGTCCATCGCAATTTATCTTGAGATATCGCAAAATATATTGTTTATTGTGAAATTTACTACATTATAAGGTTTCATTCTTTAATAAATGAATTTGTAATGTAATTTATATACTTGGCCCAATTATACGACCATCTAAATACAGTATTGTTGTTAACACAATGGCATGGCGATGTATTAACTACGATGATATTATTGTAGCATAACAATTACGTATAAGCTTATAACGCATGGCATGAATAAATAATAAACATTAAATATAATTTTAACTTTATTAAATATTTAATTATGATATCAAGATGTAAAAACTAAAATGGCGACGTGTTTGCTTGTTTTAATTATACTTAATTCTATCTAATCGCGTATGTGTGTGATAAAACAATGGTATTTTTAATTATCAATAGGAATTTTTTAAGTATATAAAACTCGTGTAAAGTTTCTCGAAAGTATGGTTAAATTTCTCATATGTTATAATGTATATAGAGAAAAGGATGTCTCTCTCTCTCTGCTTGGCTTTTATCTATAAGAGTTTTGTTTTAAAAATTCATCCCTTTTTTTTTTCTTTCATGGGAAATCTAACCATTAGCTTTCTTGTATTTTATGTGTAGAAGTACTTCTGCAAAATTTTTTTTTCTTTGTAAATCCAACAGTTTCCTTTATAAATGCATCCGGTTCCTTCCCCTCGCTCTCGGGAATCACAATGTCAATTCTTTCATTCTGTTTCATATCCTATATCCTATCGAACCTTTGTTTTATTTCTATTAGTTTCTACAGAAGAGAAATATCATCAGATATAAAAGGAACCAGCTTTATACTTTTTATTTTACTCGAAAAATGCTTCAGATTTTCTTCAAAATTAATGTTTCGTATAGGCTTATATATATATATATCGTTCTGTGCCATTTTTCTATACGTATTGTAAAGAATTTTATTAAAATATTATTATATACAATTCCTCTAACGTAAATTAATCTAATAATAATTAATAAAATAAAATTGTAGTAGTTTGCAACTTGAAATAATCGTTGATAGATACGTACTTTTATTGCAAAAATACATAAGTATATCAGTTATTTTTTAAAGGATTAACTTATTAATTTTTTTTCTACGTGCCTAAAAACAATTTTTCTTTTAAAATGACATTTCTATGTGAAGATTACTGCACATTTTTTCCTCATTGAAGTGATATGTAATAGGTGCCACAGAAGTATTCCGAGAAATTAAATCTTTAACATTTTTTTTTTTTTTTTATGAACTGCAAGCGAGAAAATGTGGTTGACATTTAATCAAACATTAATTCTACAAATGATAGTCTTTAATTCCATGACTGTAACGAGAGCAGTTAACTAATTTCATGTTACGTTGGCTTTGATAAGTTAGAATTTCCGATTATTCGGACCAGTTGTAAAATCTCTAATTTTACCTCATACACTAAACTTTATATCTTACATTATTACGTTGACAGAACTATATATATAAATGCTTAATATTTATCGTTAAATTGTTATTTTATCCTTTATTAAAATCACAACCAAAATAAACTCAAATTATGTATTATACGAGAGAAATTCGTTTTTTTCAACTGTAAATTCGTATTTTTGAATGTATTCAGCTGAAAAAAAAATAATCTGATTCGCCTATAATATCTAATTTAAATTAGTTTCATGCACGAGTAATCCATACTAAATTAAATATTAGATCATTTTTATTTAAAATCCTTTTGAAAACATTTAATTATATTTTAGTAGTAATGTATTGTCTCTAAAGAGACTTCTATTTAACTTTTATGTACAGTAAAAAAAAAAAAAATATATTATACATCTCTTTTCCTGAGAGTATTTTGAGATTGTTTACAACAGTNCGTTTCGTGTCACTTGAGAATGTTGTAATCAGACGTATACAATTATTACTGCTGACAACTGAAAGTGGGAAAATTCCGAATTCAAGAGAAGGGGAAAATAAAAAAATTACTTTACAAAAATTTAATTATAAACTATTGTGATATAGAAAGTTACTTAATTAAACTTCTGTTTTCAATTTGTAATTAGATTTGCACGAAATTTATTATTCAAATTTATAAATAGCATTAAAATTCTCTAACAAATATACGTAAATATAGGTATATATATATATAATAAAATTTTAATATTATTATTACTATTTTTTTTTAAATTCATAGCTTTCTCTTTAATCAAATTATTTTTAGCTTGATTGTTTCTCGTCAGAATGTAAAAAAGTTTTTCACTGAGTGAAAAAAAAATTTGAAGGTTGATTGTCTCGAGAGTCTACTTAAGAGGACAGATGTCTAATTAGAAGCAAGAAACATTAGAGTTGATGATAAAGATACGAATGGTTCTAATGAAGCTAGTAGTGTTGATCAATTCAGCTGTTCTTTCTTAACTAAATCTTTTCTCTGCCGATAGAAACACTATTTAGCACTTTGATGAGATAATTAAATTTGTTTAACTTTATACGTAACATGGAGAAAGCTAATTAATGCAGATTTTCAAAATCACTAGTTCCAGTTTCCATTTAATATGTTTTCCTTCTTGACTTTGACTTTAAATTTCTCCAAAATTTCTTTTTACATCTCCAACTAAAACGACGCCATTTTGATTAAGAATAAATATAACAATACGGTGTTTAAATAATTAACAAAAGTTACCAAAAAAAATTTTTTTTTTCTATTGGATGAATTTTTTTTTAATTCGAAATTCAATTTATATTTCAAATGAAATTTTAAATTTTTTTTTCTACTTTAAAAAAAAAAAGGTAAAATAAATTAATAATCGTCAGACATCTCCAAAACAAAGTTATATAATTCATTTAGTTAACACTACATGCTTTCAGTAAAAGATGAGGGAGGAAAAAAATAAGAAAAACAAACCCAATTGAATAAAAACAATTTTCGAAGTCAGAAAACTAATTTTGTCTTTCTACAAAGTCTTTTTTTTTATTTTTTCTAAGTAGTAGTTTGTCAAAAGTAAAGAAGAAAACGGTCAAATGCTAATTGTTGACTTAAATCAATCAAAAGATAATTCTCTAGAGATGTACTATTTTCTTAAATTCTATTTCGTTCAAAGTGAAGAATTTTATAAATGTTTCTCATCGGAAAACTTTATTTACAATTTAAGAATATGAAATATTCAGTATATATCAAGTATATTTTATAAGAAAAATAACAAATTTCCCAAAAGGAAACTAATTTTCTATGTTTTTTTTTTATTTTTTATTTTTATTTTCTAACAATTTCTGGTATATTCATATAACAAGTTTCTTATAAATAAAGTGAAAGAAAATTATACATTTATATTAATTGCTAATGATTGTTTGATGTAATGATTTAAGATCGTTGTTGTAAAGAAATTATGTCTTACATTTATCAATAATTTATTTATAAATGATATCGATAAATTACTAAAATTTTACTTCAAATTTAAATGTATTTAAAGTTCTTGCATTTTTTAACGATCAGTTTAAGGACTTAAAAGGAAGGGAAAAGCCCTTAAAAGCTCTTACAATTTAAGAAATTCATGCGTACTCTTATTATTACAAGATCTATTTAAAATAAGGATAGAATTATTACAGTAATTTAAATGAATAAATATAAATAAATCGGTAATAATAAATATTTAAATTAAGCATAGAGTTACCTCAATATTAAAATCAGATTTTAGTAAATTATTTCATACACTTCAAGTCTTTCTCTTACTACTGTTTTGGTTAACATTTATAAATCATTTCTGATACTTACGAATATTATTATGATAATTAATTACACTATAAAATTATTAAATATCATTAAATAATAATTAAATCTACTTTAGGATTTTAAGATGTTCCAGATGTAAGTTCCAACACTTCGAAAAACCTCAGAATAAAAATAATTATGCATTAGATTTCAATCAAATCTTAAAGATGTTATCCCTTAGATATTTCTGTATATCAATAATAGATAAAAATATTTAATATTTTAATTATTTTGTATTATTCAATAGAAATATTAAATATATAGGAAGAAATGTTTATGTTATCAATATATAAATAGGTATTTACTTTATATATATATGTGTGTGTGTGTGCATATACTATATCGATCTGCATGAAATTGAAGTTAATATTTTACAGAATTCTGTAATAATTTTAATAAATTAAAAAAAATGTCTTAATTATATAATTTAAATTTTATAAAATATTTATTTCTATTATTTATCGAAAAAAAAGTTGATTTTATTTGTTATTTATCGAAGCAAAAAGCAAGATTGAAATTAAAAAGATAGGTTTGAAACATAAGGTAAAAACAATGAGATACTTTACTATCAGTAAAGGTGTGGAAGACCAGGTAGGTGAAGATAACGCTCACAAAACCATTTCGCTAGATAAGTGTCAAGAAAAAAGCTCATAAACAGTTGTCTCTCTTATCTCTATACACAATACTTTGCTGTTAAGTACAGTTTGCCTGCAGCAAAGTCTCCTACTAAAAGATGACTGTAAAGTTTGTATAATGTCTTTCTCTTGCTTTAGTTTTTGGAAAATGCATTAAGAACATCGTAAACTTGTTAAATGCTGTTGTTATACGGATTATTATCAAAATACGATTTATACTTTCATTTATTTTTATGTTAAGTTCTTAAAGGAACAACTTGTAACTAAAATAATCTAGATGAAATTACCCTCAGGGTCTATTAAATCTGTGTATAAGATTTAGAATCGTTTTAACCTTTTTTTTCCCATCAAATATACACCTGAAAAATAGATGATAAATGGAAACAATTTAATAGTCCAGTCGCTCAAGATATTAAAGATTGTATTCATATTAATGAATAGTTTGAAGCGATGTTTTATTAAATATAATTAAAAGAATGCGTAGAATTCATTAATAGATATATCTTTGATAAAATAAAATTCTCTGTTTTCATGAAATGAGAAGACGGCTTTGAAGTTTTAAAACAATAGGAATAATTATAAGTATTGCAACTTCGTTAATAAGTATAGTATCAAGCAAATGGTGTATGACTTGAGGCAAGAGGATGTTATCAGTTTAGAAATGTCTTGTTAATTATTTCCAAACGGGAGAGAGAGAAATCGTTTGATTCTGTCATCTGCCATATACTCTTAACATGTGATTGATAGGGAAAATTAGCAAAGGATACAATTATCTTCAGCTTGTTTGTTAGACGAACGTGCTTCGGTTAAAACTATGAGTTTTGCAATTAATCTTAAATATAGTTTATAATTAAAGTAATTAAGTGAAAAACACGATTTTTCTACCACTATTTGCAGTCGTATCTATCAGTAAACCTTTTACAGAGTAAAAATATTCGAAATCATTATTTCTTTCTTTAAATAAATTCTCCGAAAATGGAACGATAATAATGTCAAAGTTTTAGAAATTGGATTTAATAATAATCAATTATTAAAAAAAAAAGAAACAGAATAAAACATGGAATTTTTTTTTACAATAAAATTAAAATATAACATAAAGCAATCCATTCTTTATTCGTTCTAATGTGCATAAATCAAGCTCCTGTTACATACATTTAACAAAATGTAATAAAATTTTGAAAAAAAAGGAAAGAAAAATGCATCGTTAAATTGTCTAGTTAAGAGCACGAAGATGAAACGTTAGAAACGTAGAAAAATATTATTTTTAATCATTTTTTTTTCTTTTATCCAGTTAACAAGAGGGAATTAAGCTCTTCATCCTCATAATCAATATATCTGATTACAAACACAATTAATTATTGCTACAAAAGAAAGAAATTAATTTAAACTCTTAATTAATAATAATATATCAAGTTAAACAGATATACGATACTCTCTATCCACAGTAATAAATATTCAAATAATTATTGTGTCTCTTAAATAATATCTTTACCCCGATAAATTAAGTTTAAAAATATAAAGTAAAAATAAGGAAAAATCGATAGGAAATATTCAAAGTAGTTTCAAAACATCTTTTCCCCGAGGAGATGTTCCAATTTATTAAAATCCATCGTAGAATAGGATGTAACAACAACTAAATTAAATGCAAATTAATTCAAGAGGTACTACAGAAAATATAGGTATGTAAATATGTTTAATTTGCATAAAATAATACCAGATTTGTAACCGTGTTTTTATCCCCGAAGAGGAATCATGTCAAAGTAAATATTGATTTAGATATTCATTTTTTTGGATTTCAAGTGAAAATGATGAATTGTGTATTTATCTTATCTTTTCTTTCTTCTTCTTCTTCTTCTTCATATATTCTTTATACGTTTTCGTTAGAAAGAGAAAGTTTTAGATGCTGTTATCTTTTCTAGAATAGAAAATAAACTGGATGCAACAGGATGAGAATGGGAAATTTCAAGGCTGTTTATATTGTCCGTGAGTGAGAATGAATATGATTTTACAAGATTGAATTCTATTTGACGTTTTGGAATGGATATATTGTATATAAGAAGAATATTTATTTTAGTGTATTATCTGCTATCGAGGAGAGACGATACGACACTCCTTGCATCCATAACTCTTACAATATTTCTTACTTTAGTTTAAAATCGTATTAATTCTTATAATAATTGTATATTTAATAATATGTTTTGTTCGATTCACGAGTGATTAAATTCGGGTCGTTGCCTTCAATTTTGGTAATAAAAAATGACCATTTTTTAACAGAATAATCTATAAAGAAATTGACATCTTACTAAATTTATAAATATTCTTTTGTACAGTACGTATATAGATAAAAAATTATCTAGAATTTTATTTTATTTTCTTTTTTATAACAACAAAAATTAATTACTTGTAATCGATATTTCACTAGCATAAATTATTTTGTAATTATTTAAAAAAAAAATAAAAAAAAAGTCTCCTTTCATCATTGATAATTCCGTTCATTTTGTGTTTCGATTTAAAATTCTATAGAGAAATTAAAAGTTTTCAGTTTCATAAATCCCACCATCAATCAAAATTTGAAAACAAATTAATTAATAACCAAGCTCTGCTGTTGGCAATAATATTTCAAAGATGAAGTGCAATTGTTTAAACTCTCTGACATTGACTTAAAGGTTTGCATAATGTATACGAGTTGGATCGTTTTCTTGCAACTTCTGATTATAAACTCATTTATCATATGCCATTTGTCAAAACAATTACTATACCGGACGAGAAAATTGATTAATTAGCACTCTTAAATAAAGCATTACACCCTTCTACATATGAGATGGATAGTGTTCGGTACTTAGCAAATTAGCATTTGTAATCTATCAAAGGAATAAAACGATCAAGTTAAATTTTTATTCCTCTTTTCATAAATTTATATGACTTAGTTTAATGTTAATTTTCTAAACTCATTCTTTACGTTTTATAACGTAAAATGACACATTTCTTTATAAATCTTATCAAACATTTCAACTGTTTTTTTTTTCTTCTTCTTCCATTAAAAATATAACGATTACATAATTTGTAATTATTTTTATATTATCAAATAACATGGCAAATATATTTTCTGTAACAGTTCAAAGGGTAATACCTCTCATCCACCCATTCCATGTTCTTTTCCTATCATAGCAAACGGATGGACATTTACTAACTTGTCGGCATTCAGAAGATGTTCTAGATTCTTTTCGTCAGAATCGTAGAGAATTTATTTTTCTGACATGTGCACTT
This sequence comes from Centruroides sculpturatus, assembly GCF_000671375.1. Classification (NCBI taxonomy): domain Eukaryota; kingdom Metazoa; phylum Arthropoda; class Arachnida; order Scorpiones; family Buthidae; genus Centruroides; species Centruroides sculpturatus. The sequence goes on along the minus strand of NW_019386216.1, from coordinate 10,532 downwards.
TAACTTTCATCACGAAATTCCAGTCACGATAAAAGATCAGTTTTAAAAAAGAGAAGAATAAACATTTGTTAGTTTTCTTTCTGTCATAAATGATTATGACACTTATAAATCATAAATACAAAAATGCTATTGTAAAATTTTCAATGATTTCCTAAAGTAATTTCCTATATTTTAAAAGGAAAAAAAAATCTTTTTTATTTATATATTAATGTGTCGAATCGATGTTATAAATTTATCTGTAAACTAAAGTTAATTAGTTAATTAAATAGTATTAAATATTTAAAAGGGAACATAAATAACTAAGTGCTTTCCTGAATTTTCCAAAGATCTGGTTAGCAACAGACTTCCACATATCACTACATTGACATTCCTAAGTTAGTCTGAAACAAGAGAAAGCAGATGACAAAGTCATGTACCATCTCACTCCAATGGACTTAACTAGTTAACTATCTATCAATGTCTTTTGACATCTTGTTTTCTGTTTTGTTCTTCTTACTAAAACAAATCTTTTATCATACGTCTAACAACAACATCTTCGGAAAATCGAGTAAATAAATATATATATTAAAAAAAAAAACTCTTGCACACGGTAATAAAATTTTAATTAAATATCAAAAATATAATTCGAAATTTAATTATATTACAGAAGAAATACGATCTCCGTTAAACTCAGAAAATTTATCTCTTCGGTTTATAAATTTTATATTACGTTCGTCTCCTTTATTTTTGTGGTTTTTTTTTTATTTTTGCCTTACTGATAAAATAATTTTTTGTTTGGGTTTTTATAATTAAAACTGTACCTCGGATTAATGAAGAGAAATCAATGTAAAATTTCTTCTTCTTCTTCTTCTTCTTCTCTTTTCCCTTTACGATCTTCAATCTGCAAAGGAAGTGTTACACCATTACATTCGAATTTGTTGAACAATTTATCAATGTCTGATAAAATATGATTTTGATACAGATAAGATGGAGGCAAAAATAACCAACTTCCATCAATAAATTTTATATAACAAAATAACTCATAAATTGATATGGCGGAAGTTTCGAATAACCTTATTGGTATTAAATTGATCCGGCCATGTAATCTGTTCCTGTGGTATATATTGTGTCGTTTCGACTCAAAAACTTTGACAGATTGCTAAGATGCTTCAGATAGGGCTACAAACTTTGATAGCATCTTCCCCCCCTACGTACAGAAGTGATAAATCATTTTTATTTAGTACTTTCTATCCCATTTCATATTAATTTTTACACTGATTTTCACCGGTTATTACTTTGGATCGAACCGTTAAATAAACAAGAATATTTAAGAATTCGATTTACTAACATCAAATATCTTTCTCTTCATTTTTTTTTTCAAATTGCAAGAGAAGAAAATTGATTTATTTAGTTTACTTAGTACGAGCTTCGTTTAATTATTAATGTTTAGTCATATAAATTAGGCAAGGCTAACTTAGTTAAGGGTCATATTAAATTAGATAAATACGTGTTAATTTTTATTATCGAAGATAAATCTCATTAAACTTTATTAAGTATGTACTTAATAAAGTTTTATGCATGCAATGTTATTACACGATAACATATAAGTTAGAGTATGTTATTTTAGACTAGATAAAATCTATGTTAATTTAAATACAATTTTGCTACGTTAATTAAGATTAACGTAATGTTATTTAACTTATGTTTAAATTAGACTGTGTCGTATTGAATCAGAGAATGGAATTTCTAGAGAATCCTTGAGGATCCCTTGAGCATTCTCCAGAAAGAAATTCCATTTGATACATACATTTTCTTATATTTTATTTACAAAAAGTATATAAAAATGATTGGGAAAGGTTAATATTTAATATATTTAAGTATTTTATTATAAAATCTTTCAACAGTTTAGTGATTTTCCTTATAAAAGCAAACAAATTTGGGTATTTATTGGGTAAAATAAATTTAGGACACTGAAAAATTACGAAATAAACTCTAATATAAATGTATATTTTTATTGGTTTGACTTATTATATAAGTAATATAGTTACCTAACAACATATTATTATTGTTATATTGAGACTTTGTTAAAAATTAATTTAGTTGATCCCATAATAACGTATAAAAATTGCTTTATGGTACCAGTAACTGTCTTGAGACCAATAACTGTACGGTTTACCAAATTATATTAGAGCTTAGAATAGATTACGTTGAGTTGAATATCTGTCATTCTGTTTTGATGTATTACAATTAGTTTATATTATCAATTTGTATACATTTATGAATATTACAGATATAACAGAATTCATTAATTAATATTTCACACTGATACGTTTACATTTGTGGGAAATATTAAAAATTGAATGAGATGAGTATATATTCAAAAATTTAAAATATCAGCATTTCTAGATATTTAAATATTAAAGTTACAAATCTCTATCGTTACTTAAATCCTTTAAATTATTATTCAAAATTTATTATAAATGCTAATAACGTGTAAAATTTTTTATTAAGTACAATTCCACTCGAGATAGGACACATGATCTCCCCTCTTTATCTCTTCATCCCCTTGATCTTTAACCATGAAATTTAATAGCATCAATGCCCCTAATACAGAAACCTCCCTGCAAAAGTTTAGAAATATTTGACAAAGTACAGGAGTTATTAAACTTCAAAGAGGGTAAACAAAATGGTGCCCTCGTATACACACTAACATCGATAAATATAGAAAAAAAAATCCCCGAATTTTCTTGTATTTCTCGACGTTTGAAACTCCCCGATTGTAAACATCTGGAGGGTCATTTTTTGACCGAATGCCATACTTTGCCTCTGTTATATACAGTATAATAGAACCGGGAAAAGTAAAAAAATAATATAAAAATAAATGAAATATTATCGGTTGCTAGAAGATAATTTTGCAGCTACTAAAAGGACACGCCACATAATGCTGATAATTAAATGCTAAATAAACAACCATAAGTCTAATCTATTCTGCTTCGCAACCGTCTATCTTCATTATCAACTGCTGTAGTAACGATATTAAATAAAGAACACGAACAGTTAACGTTTACAGAGGTAGTATTGTATTTTTATGACATCACTCTTAATATACAATTCATTAAATTACTCTTGTAAACTTATAAAAATAACATTTTAACTCCAACCTTATTAATAAATCATTTATGCAAATACATTATAAAAATTAATAAATATTTAACTAAGTGCTTTCCTGAATTTTCCAAAGATCTGGTTAGCAACAGACTTCCACATATCACTACATTGACATTCCTAAGTTAGTCTGAAACAAGAGAAAGCAGATGACAAAGTCATGTACCATCTCACTCCAATGGACTTAACTAGTTAACTATCTATCAATGTCTTTTGACATCTTGTTTTCTGTTTTGTTCTTCTTACTAAAACAAATCTTTTATCATACGTCTAACAACAACATCTTCGGAAAATCGAGTAAATAAATATATATATTAAAAAAAAAAACTCTTGCACACGGTAATAAAATTTTAATTAAATATCAAAAATATAATTCGAAATTTAATTATATTACAGAAGAAATACGATCTCCGTTAAACTCAGAAAATTTATCTCTTCGGTTTATAAATTTTATATTACGTTCGTCTCCTTTATTTTTGTGGTTTTTTTTATTTTTGCCTTACTGATAAAATAATTTTTTGTTTGGGTTTTTATAATTAAAACTGTACCTCGGATTAATGAAGAGAAATCAATGTAAAATTTCTTCTTCTTCTTCTTCTTCTTCTCTTTTCCCTTTACGATCTTCAATCTGCAAAGGAAGTGTTACACCATTACATTCGAATTTGTTGAACAATTTATCAATGTCTGATAAAATATGATTTTGATACAGATAAGATGGAGGCAAAAATAACCAACTTCCATCAATAAATTTTATATAACAAAATAACTCATAAATTGATATGGCGGAAGTTTCGAATAACCTTATTGGTATTAAATTGATCCGGCCATGTAATCTGTTCCTGTGGTATATATTGTGTCGTTTCGACTCAAAAACTTTGACAGATTGCTAAGATGCTTCAGATAGGGCTACAAACTTTGATAGCATCTTCCCCCCTACGTACAGAAGTGATAAATCATTTTTATTTAGTACTTTCTATCCCATTTCATATTAATTTTNTATATATATGATGTTCAATAGATAAGTATAGAGCTATCTAACAAAATATAACTCTAAATAATTAAAAATTTATAATATTTTTGAAGGAAAAGCATTCAATTTTCTACCCTAAATTTAATTTTAAAAAATTTATTAGATAAATAAATGTTTTCTTTAGAAACTAATCACAATTATGAATATTTATTTCTTTAAATAATTATTTGTATTAATGTATTTCTTTGTATGAAATTATTATTCAAAATTTTGAAAATTATCATTTATTTTTAAATAGACATTATTTATTTGTTTTAAGAAAGAAAAAAAAAAACCAACTATTTTAGCATGTTAGTCATTTAACGAGCGTGTTTTTATCACTCAACATTACATTTGGTTTCAATTTTTGTGGTCCCTATTGTCATTTTTCAGTCTGGATACAATAGGAAATGGCTTGGGTACGGAATCTATTATGAGAGGATAGCACATTCACTTTCATCATCATTATATAAATATACTGCATTGTGTTACTCTATCAATACATCACCAATATTTTTCTACGGTGATTTATGCCAGTGCAGTGATAAGAGAGTGAGAATTTCCGTTAAATAATAGCAGCGATTTTTCGTTTTATACTAAACGACGTCGACAATTTTTCTGATTTATTTTATAATCGCTATTAATTTTAAACCTTTTCGAAATTATTCAAAATACTTACAAAACTTTCTATACAAATTGCTAAACGCTGACTGAACCAGTCGAATATAATTATTATTGCATTAAATATTTAGAGTGATATCACCTTGACTTCTTTTAATGTTTAACAAATTGAAAGATATCCCGAGACTGCAAACTAATCGGCTAATCGATTCCACAGACTTCTGTTAGCGAAGTAAAAGTTAGGAAAGAATTTCTAGATCACTTCTCCGAATCTCATTAGTACAGAAGTTGGAAATAGTAGAAGACTATTAATTTAATTAAAGGAAAACTCGACGCAAAAGTCTTTCCCTCGGGGATGCCAAAAAAAAAGAGAGGGGAAAAAATGTAATGGACAACAATGAGGGAGAAGAAAATGCAATTTTAGAAGCTAGAAAATATTTTAATATCATTCAGTATGCTAGAAAATTCATCATGAATATTATGTTTATCAAAAAAATTTATTTAATAATAATTTATATATCGTATTTATTTAGTTTGATGGCTTTTTTTTAGTAATGTAGCTAACGTTAATTAAAATATAAATATAATTTATTAAAATTGTATAGTTCATATATACATTAATGTAGTACACTTTGTTTCATTTACATAAGAAATTCAAATTATGGTAGCTTCGTGATAATTAAAAGTCTATTATAATATAACGAGCAATTTTTAATTTATTTAATTTAAAATATATGCTCTCCACCTCGTGTCTTTTCCCTGTACATCATACTTTTCCTTTAACAATAGAATCGTGCCGGTCGTCTATTAACTGCTATTAACAGGGGAAAAGTTTTTAATTGAAATAACTATATATAAACTTCCAGTTTGAATCAGAAGTTTATATATTATTAATCGGGTCTTTCTGCTCCTGAGATTTCCATGTTTGTCTCGTATTTCATCTAATTAACTTCTTTCTCGAAAGTAAGGAAAGACAGACGAACTGACGAACTGACGACAGTGGGAATTTATAGAGCTTCAATTTTTTTCAAATTGCAAATATATTATTAATGTCTCCAGGGGAAAAAAGTTATTAATTTTTGTTATTTTAATAGTTTTTTTTTCCAATCAATTNTTGCAGTTTTTTTTCTAAGTCTCCTACATCTTGTTCTGCTTTTTCCATTTTTTCTTTAACTTGTCTTAATTCATCTTCTTTAGCATTTAATTTTTCTTCTTGTTTTGTAACTTGTAAAAGTGGTTTTACCTAAAATTAAGAAATGTTTTTCAATTTAAATATTTATAAACAAAATTTGATTACAAATTAAATATAATTTATATATTTTTTAAAATAAAATTTAACTTTAAAAGAATTAGTTTTATTCATTATATGTAAATTATCATAAAGATACTAAAAAAAAAATACTTTTGTATATAGTCTCCACCAGGACCAATTTCGAAGCTTCATGTATGCAGCACAATTCCTCTGAATAATACGTATTGCATTTAACTGTTGTAAGCGTTTCTGGTAATTTCTAAATCAAACAGGAAAGGAATGTAAGAAGTTGCTAACATTTTTTTATTGTATATATATATGTTTTTATAATATAAAATTTATTACTACCATCATTATTAGAAAAGACAATAATTACCTGCGAGCTAAAAGACCTCTGCAACAAGCTTGAAACTGAATAATCAAATCAGAAATTTTCATATCACGTTCTTCTTCTAGTTGAGCTAAAATACCTGCACGGAAGAAGATTTTACTCTGTCCAACTCTATATAAGTTTGGATCCAAGTCAAGAGCTAAAATCTAGAAAAACAATGATAATTATTAAAATAAACTGCAACTATTTAAAAATAATTGACATTTATTTTTCTCAATTTTAAACCAACCATTTTTTCACAGGCTAATTTTCCATCCATAAAACCTTTTGGAATAGCATTTGGTGTAAGAAGTTCATATCTGGAAAAGATATTTTATCATTAGTAATATTTAGAAGAAAATATCTTAAATTTAAAATATATTCAAATATCTTTCTAAGAATATTAATATTTATTCTTTTTTAAATGATTTATTATTGTTATTATTATTATTATTGTTATGTAGAGAATGTCATGCTCAGCTGATACTGGTGCCAAGTCCTGCATACAGCACTTGGCACCAGTATAGCTGATATAGTATTACATTAAGCATTATTATTAAGACAAGTTTATAAAAATCTCATTTTTATTACGTAAATTAAAGTTTAGCTTAGAAAATATAAAACATTTGCATTTTGCAGTGGCATATTAATTAAAATTAAGTAATAACGAATTTGATTGGTTAAACACTACTACCGTGTAGCGGTGTCATCAAATGGGAAAGTTCTAAATTAGATATCACAGAATAAAAATAAGTGAACTTCCGTTTCATCCTTATCAACCGGAAATGAAGATCCCAGACAACCTGACAGCTTTTATGTACAGTTGTTGGCGCCAGGAGACAATAGACTTCCTGCTCACTGGCTCTAAGTTAATGGCTATACGTTTGATTCGCATCAGATAAATGAATATATATGAATCGAACCATTCCTAAAGTTATTTGTTAAATTTGACAACAAAGAAAAATATAATTTATTTAAAATTAAAATATTTTCTCTCTATATATATATATAATAGGCATTATATATAGTTTAGCTCTTAATATTAAATGTTTAATATACAATATATATATATATAATGTTTACTTTTAATTAAAATTAAACATTTTACAAACTTGAAGCAGAAAAATAAATAAATAATTTATTTACTTTCAGGAATTGCAAAAATGTATTAAACTAAGAACAGAAAATACGAGGAATTTGGAAAATATAGCCTTAAAAATACTTATAAATTAAGTTAATCTAATTGGCTGATAAATTTTATCATTATTCCACCGTCCAATGAAAGTAACATTTGCTCATAAATTTTTAAAAATGACTCTGAGTGTATCAAATTATTAATTGATACTACTGCTTTTCTAATTGTCTTCTTGTATTTATTTTAATTTTAAATAATAAACTCTAAATAAAATATTAAATCTAATTTAATATATAATCGATCTTATTTAATGGAATAGAAATGGCAAAAAGTAGTTAGATGACAATTTCTTGCTTAGAAATTATCGCCATTTTAGTGATTTGTTTAACACTAAATATGGACAAAGATTTACTGATATATTTAATATATGTAATATCAATATATGCACGTTTGATATAAACCCAAATGAGCCATTGATTTTCTTATTGGCAATGTGTAAACATCAGCTATAAATGATATTTTCAAAATATTAATTTTAGCCTATGAATAATATAAATTACCTATTATGTTAGGCGATAATCACCTAACATAATAGGTCATAACATAACATCATCTAGCATATTAGCTGATTATGAAATGGGCCTATTATTTTAGGCAATCATTACTTAACATAATAGGTTCATTTCATAATCACCCTGCAATTCATAAGGAATTATGTAATTTTCCTTTTAAATGAGTTTAAAAAAAAACTGTTAAAAAACGAATTGAAGTATATAAAAATACAATTTAAAATCTTAAAAGTTTTATATTTTCAATGGCAATTTTACTCTGAATGCCTTGTAGTTTCTATGTTTGTGGTTTTATTAGAAAAGAAAGAAGAGTTTTAAATTCGTCGACAGCTATTTTACAAGAGATCATTAAAATCTTTATAACAGTACAAGCAAACAACGTTTTACCTAATATCTCTTTTACTGTTTGTACTTTTCGACAATTAAAAGTTTAGTTGGCAACTGTATCCTCCATAAGTTGCAGCTGTTGCTCATAGATGCGATAAAACTTCTAATAAAGCTAAGAAGGCGTGACTGAAATCTTAAATAGAAGGTTTATATATTACTAAAGCATATTATATCTACAATAGAAATTTTCTACAAAGTGTTGTAAAAATTATCACTTCGTAAATTGATAAAAGTCTATGGAATTAAAGATAAATTCGCCGCATAATTATAGGGAAGCAAAGATACATCTTTGTGATGGATATGCCTCTCCGTCTTCATTGTTTCTGACAGTTTGATGGAGAGATTTTATTCTTCTATAATGCAAGGGTAAATGGGAAAAATTTTTAAGTTTTTTTTTTTTTTGCTTTATATCTTTAATAATTATACATATTTATAAATAGATAAAATTCGACTTTCTAACTTACTTCGCATTTTTTCCGAATATATTATTTTTTATGGATAATAAGTAATAATTATTCCATCAAAAATCCATTTACAGAATGCATTAAAGACTTTATTTTTCATTTCTGAAAGTCATTTCATTTCAATTTGGTTATCAAACCTCAAGAAAAAAGTCTGAAATTGATAACATCTTTATCAAAGGAACCTAAATATAAGTTATAATGTTTCTTTGAAGAATTCGTTATTTGATACATAACGTATAAGTTAGGGAAGCGCAACATGTCACGTTATAAAACTTACAATTTCTGACCCTTCCGAAATGAAAAGAGAATTCAATACAAGAATCCTAACAGTAATTCCTCAATCTCTTCATACTGATATCAAAACTGTCACTCTTATATATCAGTCATAGAGGTTACTTGCAAGAACGGATTTAACATCACTAAAACTATCAATCAGCGTTTCATTCTTGCCTCAAAATCCATTCTATGTCATCTCTACTGGATATATGATCGATGAAGTCTTCAGCCAACTGTCTTCCAATAGCAACAGGACTTTTACAACAGCCTCTGGCTGGCAAGAGACAACCACAGGAAATCCTTTGTTATCTTTTCATCTTCCATCCACCATTTCTATCTTCCGGATGTCTGTGTCATTGATCCAGTTGTTTCCCGGATTTCTTAAGATATCCGTAAATTTTATTGAAGAAAAATTATTAATACCAAAGTATATCAGATAATCAAAAAGTACGGTTGAAAGGAAAACATCGATTTTGTAATAAGTTGAATCAAGCAATTTTTATTTTTAATTTAGGCTAATGACTTCGAAGTGTTCTCTAGTAAATTTAGATAATAGCTTCATTAGGCATCGCTCATCTTCCTTTTTTTTTAATATACTTTTTTTCCTTCTTTTCTAAATTTTTTAAATTTACTAACAACAAAAATGTGTTCTGTAAGATTATTCTCATAAGTATTCTCGACTTTTTAAAAATTCTTTCCAGTTTTATAATTAAAACTCTTCTTTAAAAAAAAAAAGAAAGAAAAAACTAACTAACACGCTTCCTCTATTAACATAGTACTAAAAATATTTTCAGAATATTTCAATAATTTATTTAAAATGTAATAAATAAATATAATTAACTACATTAATAATTAAAAGAAAATGGTCGATTAATGTTATAATTATAAGTAGATTAATGTGTATTTGTTTTCATGTTGAATAAAGATCATTTGTATGAAGATAACACGATAATTAGCTTTTAATTTATTAACAAAATAATAATAAAATGTAAGTAATGATAAGACTATTAAGTAGGTAAATAATTATTCTGAAGATTTTTGCATTTAGTAGAGATATACATCATTCTACTTAATGATAGATAAGTCGGAAAACCCAAGTGTAAAACAATCTAGAAGATAGATGGACCATTAAAATGCTTTCATTACTGCACTTATAGGGTCTATTAGAGCACGCAAAGCTATCGGAAATTTAACAAACGAGCATTGACCATAAGTATTTAAAGAATTAACAGCAACTTATCATGTAATTTCACATAAATTTTTATCAAATTTTTATCGTTATTGTTGTTTTATTTTAATTGAAAA
>NW_019386215.1:95866-121201 GCF_000671375.1 Centruroides sculpturatus | reverse complement strand
TCAAACAAAAAATGAATATTTTATGTTCATATTAGAACATGTCGTTAGAAATTTCTAAGAAAATTGAACTACTCAGATTAAAGCAATAGGTGAATTTGAGTGCTTAGATCGAACATCTTCGATAGGAATCGAATCGTCAGTCGGTGTTTACTTATCCCACGATACGGGTTTCGATCTCGTTTCAATTTGTAACGAGGAGGGGGACGAATTGGAGAGCGGGGGCAAGTCCACATCGACCTATCGGAATGTTCGGGCTGGGACCCAAAGAAAACTTATAAAAACCGCGCGAAAAAAGGATGTGACGTTCTTGTTTTTTGGTTCGCACTGCTCCTCTCCAAGATTCTTGTCATCCGGACCTTCTCCCACGAGAGCTTGTTAGATAGTCGGGGGACTTGTCTTCACCCCCGTGCCATCAAGATCGCTAAAGTCTACTTTGTAGCTAGAAGACCTCGGTCCAAGTAGTGTTGTGCACCCCGGAGCCGACGTCTTCACGCCACCATCACCGGAAGAAAAACTACCGTCAGAACAGTTGAACTTTTTTGTGTTACGGACTTGTTTCTCGACTTTGGATAGGTGTTACTCCTTTTTAATGATTTGTTGTGAGAGAAATTTTTATGTTTATTAAACGGTTTACGATGGAGAACCTGTCTCAGTGAGTTTCTCCACTCCCACACGACAGTGCTGACCGCTCGATTGTCGTAACACTTTCTCCCCAATCGGCAAACCTCAATAAGCTTGCCGACCTGGTGAAGATTGGGGACTTAAAATCCCACTTCTCGGACACCACTGTAAGTTCGCCGACTAGGGAGGGAGTTTTTATTCCCTACCGTCGGGATGGCTGAAGGTCTATTCGTATGTGATTGGCGATTTTTTGAGGAGCCAGGAAAGACAAGTGTTTCACAAAGAAACCGTTTATTTTTGACGAATATGCTTACGTAAAAGTATCAAGATCCTGGGGTTCAGAGTTCTGTGAGTTGTGTTCAGAAGTTCCTTTCTTTTCGTTTTGGTCCAACGCTGACAGTGCTCCGGGCGGCGACACTTTAATGTTCGTAATCGGGAGAAACAACACAAAAAAAAAAAAGATGAACGGACGTACGACGAGCAGAGAGTGAACGAACACCAGAGGTAGACTAGAGGAGGCCATCTTCTGTCCTTGACGTCAGACTTTTTATAAGTTTTTCGTGACAGAATTCGTCGCTAATTTGACGGACTTTTCTTCCGCGCTTTCTAATTGGTCTTCCACCTGTCTCCATATGTAAATGGTGCTCCTGTCAGTCGCGGGAAACGTCGGCTAGAGATGGTGTATTCGACACCTTTTAGACTCTGATCGCGTTTAATCGATGACTATGGACCCACACTCATTCAGATATTTTTCTAGTTTCGTTTTGCTTTCTAAACTGCGTCTTAATGTTTTAAATTTTAAATTCTCTTTTTGTTGAATTTTTCCGTCCGATAGCGGGATTATTATTAAACAAATCAAAGCCAAGTCTGTCCAAGAGGGATCACCATTTATTTTGCATTCCAGACTACACATACACGTCCCTCTTGGACAGACTTGTCTTTGATTTGTTTAAATTCTCTTTTTAAATTTTCTTTAATCGAAATTTTGCTTATTCCGTTATTCTCTATGAGGGTCGACGTCAAAGTCCGGTGTCGCCGATTCGACACTTTTACAACTTGTTTTCTTTACTGTTAACCTTAACAAATTTTATCTTTTTTTTCTTTTTGTTAACGCTATTCCCGGGCCTCACAATTGTAAGAACTTTTATTTCGGAGTTTATCGTTTGGAATTCCGTAAAGCTGTGAGGTTTTGATTAGTATAATTTCGTACAATAGTTGAGTGTCAAGGAGTACGCCATCGTCTGACTTTGGACCCAAATCTTAGGCTCGTTGATATAGTTAAGTGATTGATATGACATTGATTGGTACAGGATTAGTATATATTCAGGGGCGGCCCTAGGGCGGTGCGAACGGTGCGACCGCACCGGGCGCCGTCATAGTGAAGGCGCCGAAAATGCAACGATAGATCGTCTGTGAAAACAATAAAACCCGATTACCTTATTACTACTTAACCCTATCCGCCAAAATATATTTTATTTTTTTTATTTGTTTTTTGAAACCGTGTCCTGTTTTATAATTCTGGCGTAGTAAACACTAGTATTGTGTTGTATTTCAAAGACACATTGCAAGTTTTTCTATCAAATATCTTTATTAGTTGAGTCGGCTCAACTAATAAAGATATTTGATAGAAAACTTGCCATGTGTCTTTGAAATACAACACAATACTAGTGTTTACTACGCCAGAATTTATTTATTTTTCCTAATTTGTTTTAATTTTAAATTAATTTACGATGTAAATTTGTCTTTTGCGTGATGTGAGCGTTGTCTGTGCCATAGCAGTTTAAATAAATATTGTTATGAATATCGCCTTATGAAAGAAATTGAATAAATATTGCCTTGTGAAAGAAATATTGTTTTTTTCACTGTTATTGTTTCTCATACATACTAGTACTATGCTATAGATTTTACACAAGAGTGAGCTGGGTTGTGAGAATATAAAATATGATCCTGAAATGTGTGCTATATCTCCATAACCTAAAATTAAGAGGCCGGATGACCGAGCGGTCAAGCTCTGGGGACCTGGGATCAAATCCGGACAGTTCAAGAAATCCCCAGGAATTTTTCCACTGGTGGTCCGTTTTGATATGTCGGGCCCCGTCCCACACCACTCGGTTGCCCCATAATGGGCCTGCTATAAGATGCCCTCTTAGTACCCACAGGGCGGGAAAAGTAAAAAAAAAAAACAACCTAAAATTAGGAGATTCCATCGACAGCGGGGAGGAAAAAATGTCAACAGCTTGCGATACGTCTGAATTAACAAGGCTCAAGTTAACTCTCCATTTACCGTCGTTATCGTTTCTCATCCATAGTATTACTATACTAATCTTTTAGTGGTCTGAGTTATTAATAATGTGAAAAATGTATGTTCTCAGTTTTTTCTCTACAGTGGGGGGCGCCACAATGAGATCTCGCATCACCTGAAAACCTGGCTAGGGCCGCCACTGTATATATTAAACGATGGATTTATGATTTAATGCATCAATCGGCACGAATTTCATTAATTGAAGGTTCTACGTTTTTTCTGTATCGTTGCAACACATCTTCACAAACATCACTTGCATTGATCGCTTAGTTCCGGTATCTTTGTCATTTGTTAAACATGTCACCGCCGTTATAAACAGTTTGGGTAGCTTATCTTCGCTGTAGTAGTAGTTAAACGTATGATTTTTAATTTACCATCGCAGCATGACTATACCTAGCATGACTTCTGCGATGCTGAACACTGTTCAGCCTTTATTCATTCATATCGGACGGTGCATATAAGCTATTGATTAGTATTTGGAATTGTTCAAAGATGGAAAGCTAATATCGAATTATTTAAATAGAGTTTACTGTGTAAAATCATAGTAATTTTGAAACAAAAATGGGATTTAATAATTCATGTAGGCTAATTCACTTTTAATATTTCGTAATTGAGTCGAAACGTTAGTAAAGCCTCTTTCTTGAGGCTTACAGAATTGTGTTCGTTCTCAAAATTCATTCGATCGATTTTGATTAAACTTTGCAATTTTCCATTAATTGAGATGAAAAATTCAAACATGTACTAAAAAATGATGGTTCATGACTTCGTTTTCCAAAATAAGGCTGTTTAAAGATGGCACGCGATAAAGCGACATCGCGCGATTTTGTAGCTATATTGCTTTATCCGATTTTTATTCGGTTTTTGTAAAACTTTGCTAATTTCCATTAATTGAGACAAGAAATCTAGAAATGTAACGTGTGTCCATTTAAATGTAAAACTTCAGGAACGAATTGCTTAACTTTCCTGGCTACATTTAAAATTTTGGCGGCGTCATCTGTTACAAAAATTTTTTATATTGTTAACTATGATAAAATTGCGGTAAGCTTAATTTTGAAGATAGGGACGGGTTTTATAAAAAATTGTAAATGCTAAAATCGTCATTAAGTCCGACCGTACTCGAGATATGACACACGATTCCCTTTATCATCTTACCCCATCGACCTTTAATAACCACAACTGAATATCATCAACTTCCTTAGCTAATATACAAACCTCCCTGCAAAATTTCAGAAAATTTCGACAAAAATCACAGAAGTTATTAAGTTTCAAATGGGGTGAACAAAATTGTGCCTCCCCACACACTATCATCCATATATACAGAACAAAAACCCGACTTTTTGAGTTTTATCCACGTTTTAAGGTCCCCGTGTCCAAAAATGTAGATAATTTTGAGGGGTCATTGTTTTGATTCCCTTTCCCTCTGTTGTATTAATATATAACAGACCAGAAAAGTGAAATTAAGAGTCCATGACTTCGTTTCCGATATAGCCTACAAAGATATTAAAGCAACAATGTCCGTGGTCTCTGATGTGACTGAGCGCGCCTAACGGAATTTAGGCCTAGGGGTTAAAAATAAAATTGGCATTGCGAGCTTAAGGGAACATAGCGTGAAAAACGAACAAAGCAATCACCATCGATTGCTTTGTTCTTGGATCGCCTTCCCGTGTCTGCAAGTGCAGAGATCGCTTCTTTCTTTCCGGCTCCGCCTCAATATCGCGATATGATAGTCACGCGATGTCCTAGTTAAACGTAATAATTCCAACAATTGTTTTGATATTTATTATTAAATTAATAAAAGAAACAATATTTATCGAAGACAATGAAGATATGACGTCGGGCATTGTAAAAACTTTTATTTTAGAGTCCATCGTTTAGAATTTCCAGGCTATGAGGTTTCGATTGGTGTAATTTCGTACAACACTTGATTGCCAAGGAGTGCGTCATCATGATGTGTGACCCCAAATAAAATCCAAGGCTTTTTGATTCAGTTACGTGATTGATACAGGATTGTTAAGTATTTAGCAATAGATGTGTCGTTTAAGGCACTAATTTCATCAATTTCTTCTGTTTCAATGCCACACATCCTCACAAAATCCCTCGCGATAACATTGACAATTGAACCATTATCTAATTTGTTCGCCTCATCCATTCATTTACATATCAAGCACCATTGCTGTAAATACTTCCTCTCCCAGGTCCTCGTCACTCATGATGTCGAGTGGTAGCTAAAGAGGCTCTGAACACACTATCAGTTTTTCTGCTTATAACGTTTAAATCTAATGCTAAAGCTTACACAGATAGTTTTTTAAGGATACGTTGATTGAAAAGAATGGGCATTTCACTTAAACTGACTAAGAATGACAAACTTCTGCAGATAGAAATAATCTAATAACTGATAACTGATCTTATTTTATTAATGATTTTGTGTAAAATTATTGAAAGATTACAATATTAAAAAAGTTTTATTTTTTATATACTTTTATAGTGTTTCAATATTTTATGGTTACTATACATTGCTAAAATTATCTGTTAAATTTAATATAGATATACAATCTCAGCATATCGCTTATTTCCTTTTTTTAAATTTATTTTTACAGTAAAATTTCTTTTACTTTAAAAATAATATTTATTATGGAAATATTTACACTTATGAACATGAAAAGTTTATTTTATATAATAGAGGTGCCGTTAGTTCAAAAAAATCATCACGATTTATCACAGTTAATGACTGCAATTACTAAATTTCCTCTTGAGTAAAAACTAACTTTTTTTTTTTATTTTAAAAGTATGCATATTGCTTTAGGTGTTGGACGGAAGGATGATTACAAAATTCTTTGGTTTATTCATTGTGCGTGGTTCCATAACTGATGGTTTTGACAGTTTGAACGGGGGTAATTTTCAACTTCTCCTTTTTCCTACAAAATTTATACAAATATTAGAAAATATTATTATTTATTATATTTATCTTAATAAAACTAAATATATATATAACATATATAACTCCACTCAAATAGAATATATTAAAACCAACACTTAAAAGCATTCAACTTAATACAATACAGTTGAACAAAACTTTACTATTTTTACTTTCCCAGCTTGTTACATATATAACACGGGAAAGTATTGTAATCGTGTCAAATTTGACCCTTTGACTTTTTTGCGAATCTCCACGTTTTGAGACCCCTAAACCCCCAAAAAAGGTAAACAAAAATTCAGCAACGACTTACTTAACTTTCCCGGCAACATTTAAAATTTTGGTGGCGAATCATTATACTCGAATCATTAATTTAGTGTATTTTACTACTTGAAATGCTTATAAAAAGAATTTTAAATCGTTGTTGTCATATAAATAACAAATTTTTAATGAATTATTCATGCAGTTAACGAGTATTATTTTTTTCTGCTTTGGTGATTTTAACCTGTGATTTTTATGAAAGTAATGAAGGAAATGAACGTTTTTAATTATTTATTATATAACTTATTATGTAATATTAAATTATGAGTACTTACTTGCTGAATATATTAGAAAAGTTACTAGTTAACATCTCACTTTCTTCTATGGTTTGTGGCAGATGTTTACCTTTTGTTTCTGGTAGCCACAAAGTCAATATTGCCGACAGGAAACTGATAATTCCAACAACAATTAAGGGCAACATATGAGATATTGATGACTAAAGAAAATAAAAAGACAATTTTATGTATTAAATTTGTATTTGTATGTAGTTATGTTATATATAATTAACATACCAACATGAAAAGGTAGGGTGAACCTATGCTAGCAGCACTTGCTACCAGTGACGAAGCTGAGAGGGCGGAATTTCGTAATACAGTAGGAAACAATTCCGAACCATAAACGTAAACGATGGCCCATGCCCCAGCAATACAGAATTTTCCAATATTTGTTAAAGTAACGATGAGCCATACGTAATCTATCAAGAATACTTAACATATCAGTAAAATGTAGTCGATTTTAAGGTAAGTAAAGGTAAGTAAGGGAGAAAAACGGTTTAAAAATATATACTTGACACATTATTCTATGATATTTTAATGTAGGATAAGAATAAAAATAAAGTTTTATTAGATATTAAACGTGGAATCAATTTCTTAAATCATGATATTTGTTTTGTCATGTTATTTTTTAATTGTAAAACTGCATTTCATTTCATGCATTTCAGTATATTTAAATATTTATAATTATTAAAATTTTAAAATTTTTCATACACAGTAATTGTACACGTGTATGAATACAGTACGACAGAATTTTTAATCGAGTTACCCCATGTGAAAACCTATTAACCAGCCTTTATAAGATAGTCTTAAGGTACAGTACGTTCAGAAGACGAACATGGTTCAATAGCTGAGCCATGTTCAGTATCGCAGAATTCTTACTAAGTTATGCTGCGATGTTAAACTCTCGTTCAGCTATTATTCGAGTCCTCCCACTGCTAGAAGTCTAACCATAGAAGAGTTGACTTTAACTTTGTACCACTGTGAAAGTTATGGATCGTTGAACACTAATAACTAGGCTAATTCACGACAAAATATAGTCGGAAGGAAGGCGTAACATGTCACACACGCCCTTAATTACTATTACAAAATTATTATTATTATTATTATGTATTATACTAATAAATTTGTTAAAAGGATGCTGGTAATAGTTCAAAGTTATGATGAACTGAACCGTAGTTTAGTCAGCTTGTTTTGTCTGGTGGTATGATTTGCAAAATGGCAACTCATGTTGGGCTATATGTGTATTTTTTTTTAACGTTTATGAAATTATAATTACGTCATTCAACATTTTTACACATAATCAATCTAACTTACTAACTCAGCACACCTTCAGAACACTTCGTTAATTCGTATTTATTGTATCAAATTTGGTACAATGAATACGAATTAACGAATAATCTAACGTATTAATCGTTTAAATCATCGTGCAGATTACTTTAAGAGGCAGGTCCAACATTAAACCTTTGATTTGTAAAATGATTGGTGGTTGGCTCTCATCGTTCAAGGGCTGGCTACTGGTTCTAATAGAGTGCTGTGTGAAGCTTAGTAAGTGATGAAACGGATAAAATATTAATCATAGATAGAAAAATACTTCCAAAATATTTTTAAGAAAGCACACTGGCATAATAACACACCGCAGGAGTGTCAAAATTAGGCAAACGTCTGTGTGTCTGCATGTATTTTAAATTCAGACCTGATGTTATAATTAGGGGAGGGATGTCTTGATTTATTAATGATTAGTGATGATAGGCCAGGAGAGCTCAAACAAGCGTAAATTTTTGCAGACGTAATAGTTGAACCATCCCATAATCTGCATTATATTGTAATCAAACATACCAAAATTCATACATTTTTATACCAATTTTGTAAAATAAAAACAAATTATAAATAGTAAACTAAATTTAGAACTTTCCCACATATAGCTGAAGCATACAAATAAGGTTAATTAACTTTTGGAGCCATTCTGTAGACTACATCCATGCGACCAAAAGTCAGTTAACCGTGTTTTGTATATCTATCTACACATCTGAATATAAATCGTAAATTAAGCTTACAACAACGTGGGTTTCTTTTTTTACAAAATTAATACAGAATTTTACTATTTAGGTACAAAACAATTTGGGCTATAAAATGGTTAAGAGACTTTTGGGCCAATCTGTATTTCAGTCTTGAAGTAAATCAACCTATTCGATTACAACTGACCGAATTTAATTCTTTTTTAAAAAAATTTAACAGAAATAAACTGAAAAAAGGAGCAAGAACTATGATTATTACAATATATTCAATTATTTATCTAATTTATTTATAATAATATTCAATTTTTTCCCTCTAATATTTGCTCTGTTGCGAACTTAAAATCGTTTGAAATTAATGACAGCATTATTAATTTTATAACCTTGATTATAACCTTGCTAATTTAATTTATTTTCAGCAAACCTTGCTTACAATAAACGATTTAGCAATTGCATTATTCACAATTGTATATAAAGTATTAATATAAATTATATATATCAATATATAGTTAATTTTATAAGTTTCTGTAGGAATTAATACATTTACAATGTTTATTTTTATCTGCGAATTAGTCAAAATGATATTTTACACGCCCCAATAACCGAGAAAATATGTGGATAAACAAGGAAAAGAAATGCAAAAATACTGTTCTGAGAAATAAACAAGTACTTTTTCTGATTTGAAAGTACTAAAATTCGTCCTTCAAAGTTACGAAAAACATTGAAATTTTCGCAATAATTTTCTGAGAATAAAGTAAATTGTCTTCTGAAAATTTATAGTTAAGCACAAACAATTCGTGTATCTACTACATTTTAATTCGTATTTATTATATAATACTGTATATACTAAATTTCAGTGAAGAGAAATCTTTTTTATACGATTATTTTACTAAACTCACACTAATTTGAATAATTAAATATTGAAAATATACTTACCTTGATTTATAAATGCGATACAAAGGCAAGATAATCCACCAACTCCCAAGGTTATAAACATAGACCACATTCTACCTACTTTCTCCATGACTATCCAAGAGAATACAATGCCAGGTACCTCTACAGCAGAGGATATAGCACATCCTAAATACAGGTTGATATCGAGAAGAGAAACTCCAAATGAAAATACTGGATAACAAAAACACATCACGGCCCAATCGAAAGTGAGAATAATGAAGTTTTTTCTCATAACAGGATATTTAAGAAGATCTAAATACGATGGTTCAGCCATTTCGTATTCCTGTATGAATAAGGATTGTTTTAATTATAATAATTAAAAATTCAAACTGCTGTTAGGGTTTATATTAGAAAAATATGAGATTAACCACTATTATTTTGCATAGCTTCTTAGTCTAATCTATGTAAAAACGTATGCGGGGTGGTCCTGAGAATGTGAGGAATTTAAAATTGATTCAAGGGTATCTAGAAGAGATCAGGAGGAGCAAATGTCTATCCTGAGATTTGTTTTTTCTTTCAGTAGTCTTCTTTGAATCTTTTTTCAAATAATTTTATAAGGAAAATTGTATTTTTGTATGAATAAATTTACTTTAATAGTCGTTACAATGCGACAAGATGGCCCCTGCAATTTTCCTTCAAGCCGTACACGGATGGTGAATTATTTGGAAGATCTTTTAGAATAATTGGAGTATTCTCTTTATATGTGTTTATTATTTACTTTCATAAAAATAGAGGAAGATAGGGTACAAGTATTTAAAAACACCTGTTTAAGGAACAATTTTAATGAATCAATTGGTTGATTACTTGATCATATTTTGCCTCGAGACAAAATTCTGCTCTTTCATTTGATTACTGTTGAAGCCTTTAAAGCACGGTCTCTAAACGTAGCACTGATCTGGTTATTAATGACACCAGCTCATTGAACTGTAAGAAATTTGATACCACGAAACGTTTTGACATTTACGAGTAAATAAGAATATTATCATTTAATTTTTGCACTTACTCTAACCTTTTTGCTCTTGTAACATAAATGAGTCTTCAAGAAATTCGGTCCGATATTTCTCTTATTATACTTTGCTATTTTCTGCACAATTTCTTCAGCTTCTTCATAACGATCCTGACTGACTAACCATCTTGGAGACTCTGGAACAAAACTAATAACAAAATACAGAATATTACAAGATAGAAATTAAGGTAATGTATATGATAATATGCATATTATATAGCTTACAAAAAATAGATAAAGAGCAAAAGAAGAGGAAACGAAGTGGCTAGAGATATAGGAAACCATTCCTGCAAACTGTATGCAATTCCAGAAGTTATAACTAACCCAACAGAAAAGCTTGCGCTACTTAGCATCCCATCTCTTGTTCGTTTCTCCACAGATATAATTTCCATAGCTAGAATAAACGGTTATTTTTATTCATACTAAGAACAAATTTATTGAATTTTTTAAAAATCAGATAATGATTAAAGTTACCTATTACAAACGGTAACTGGAAGAATGCAGGAAATGCCATGCCACTTAAGAAACGATACACAATATATGCTATGTAATTTGAAGGAAAACATGATATTATACTTATTGCTGCGTAAAAAGTACAGCTGGAAATAAAGCCTATTCTTCTACCCCATCTGCAATAAATGAAACTGTTATTATAATATTGATATATATGCGTAGTAAATATATATATAATATTAAATTGCAATTTATACCTTAAAACAGTTATATAATAATTGTGTAAGATAAAACGATTATAAACTTCTACATCTTCGATGATGCATGTTTTTACAGAATTATATAAAACCTATAAATCATATATTCTTTTTATGCATAAGTTGTGTGCATTTATACATATTATATTAAGACAGTCTTATAACATAAGTTTACTCTTATATAATTAGGTAGTTAATATGATTTCCGGATGATCTTAATAAAATACCCCTATTCAACGCTGTCTACGGAGATATTTAGCGGTCCAAATGCAACCAAAATTATGGTGACATTTCAGGTTAAAAGATTAGCACCAAAACTCGCCACTAAATCACTTTTGGCGCTGTGAGTAACCAGCTTTTTATTTGACAAAACATTCGTGCTATACAGGGAT
The DNA here is from genome assembly GCF_000671375.1 of Centruroides sculpturatus. Lineage (NCBI taxonomy): Eukaryota > Metazoa > Arthropoda > Arachnida > Scorpiones > Buthidae > Centruroides > Centruroides sculpturatus. The sequence continues at coordinate 109,694 of NW_019386215.1, read as the reverse complement.
CTTAGAAATGCAGACTTTAATACGATCTCAATTATAAAGGTGTAAAAACTGTAGGAAATAAACAGTTCGTTCAACAGTTGACTCTTAAGAATTTTAATTTAGTTTTGTTTTATGTGTAACATTATTATTTTACCGCATCATTTGCATTATTATTCTCTACGTTAAAGAAATAAAAATTTTATTAACAACGTAAAAGAATTAAATCTACAGAGACTTATTTTCTTTAAACGGGAAACGACGTCACCAATTTTAATCTCTTGTTTTATAAGCTTTAAACGCGCGGAATTATAATAGTATTAATAACGTTATTAATTAACATAACTGCATAATTATATTTTTACCTAATGACTACAAGCTGTTTATTATGACGTAATATAGTTTTTAAGGTCGTAACTAATTACAATGTTACGTGATAAAGATTTGAAATTTCATGCGTGAATAAAACATAAGACATGGTAAAAGATGTGCAATCGTTCAAACATACAAAGACAAATATTTGAAATTAGTAATAATAAATGCAGCTGAATCAAGAACAAAGTAAAGTTTATCACAAGTAGTTTCAATGTATGAAGTAAAAAGTATTCTTTGTTTGTAGAAGAAATAAAATGAAGAAGAAGAAGCCAAAGAGAGAGCAAAAACTGAGAACAGGGAAGCAACAAGGAGCAAAAAATAAATAAACAAGGAGTAGCAGAGTAGCATGATAAACAGAGCATGAACTTAATGCTTCTCTTAAATTAAACAGGCGATTCCTTTTATAAGATAAATTAATTAACTTAATTAATAAAGAACATATTAGACATTGATTTTTAAGTATTATTTATATGTATTTTTAGTCACTAAGCTGGCTAGAAAGTAAGAAAATAGGCTTAGGTTAGCTAAATTATCTTTTATGTCAAATTTTGTAACAGTAAATATGTCGAAAATTCACAAGAGATTGAGTTAAATAAATTAGCTTTTTAAATAAGCAAAAAATATAAAAATACATTAATAAATTGATAATAAAATATTAGTTAAAGTATACTTTAATAAAATTATAAAGGAAAACATCCGCCGACTTTAAAAATTACGAGTATTTTTTTATGTTGAAATTTAAACTGCTTATAAACTGAAAACAACTAAAGTCATATTTTAAAGCTTAAATACTGAAAATCATAGAAATATTTCAAAAAAGTATTATAGTAATAACTTAGATCTTACTTATCTCCAACGTAACCGAACCAAAGACTTCCAACAATTCCTCCAACATAATAAAGCGAAAGTGCTACAGTTGGCATCCAATCTTTATCACACACGACATTAAACTATTAAAATAATAAAATAGAAGGCATTAATAATTAAAATTCTTTACGTAAAAAGTAATAATAATATTACTATTATTTTTTTAATTTACCTTTTCTATCAAAGTGGTACGAAAGACAGAATGGTCGTAACTCCAACCGTGTTGACAATTTACCTTGGGCCAGTTTTCGTTGGGTACGAAAGAACGATTTAGTAGTAATTGTGTATAATTTACATCATACATCTGACATTTGCTATGAGTTTCGACTCCATCCAACGTTTCTAAAGGCAAGCTTAAATTTTTCTGTAAATCCAAAGGTAGATGCGATAACTCCGGAACGAAGCACCAGTAATCCGGAGTACCGGATACGTATACAAAATTAAAATAACCGAATGCAGAGGCTATAAGACTCGGTACCATGACAAACCAAAATATAACCTTTTGATATACCCCATAACCGTCCAAAAGTGGTAAAATTTCGTCGAAATCCATCGTTTGATTCTGTAGACATTTACGGCTTTGAGTGAAGTATGAAGTAACGTAAGTTACATATGCAGTGTAATGGTCGAATGGTTACGTCATCTTGCCATTCATTATTAAAACTGCAAGTCTTAGACTATACTCTTATATAATTTTAATCATTAACTTTCGTTGGGAAATCAAAAGATAAAATAAAACTTGAAAAGAAACTTATAAATTTAAATAATAATAATAATAATAATCTTAGCTTTGAGCCGTATATTTTATTAACTCTAATAATTAGTTGCATATAGGCTTATATACAGGCTGACTCGAAAGTCAGTTAACCGAATGGTTCAAACTGGTTTGTATCAGCTACATCTATATTATTTGGCCTTCATTGGTTTTCATTGGAAGTGATTGAAATCGCGAGTATAACATGCAACCGATTACATTAATAACTTATTCAGTTATTGACATAAATGTGGGCAGTGGATTCGAATACGGACCATTACGATGGAAGGATAACACAGATTAAAAGATATAAACATCACCAATCAGAATAGAGAATAGTGGCCGAAGCGCTGCCTAACAGACATTTCGCGCACTAACAATTACAGTCTAATACTGTAGAGCAGCGTTTCTCAAAGTGGGCGATAACGCCCCCTTGTGGGCGCTGGAGGCTTTCAGGGGGGCAGTAGAAGGCTCAAAGAGAATTGGGGGGCGTTAAGGAAATATAGAGGGGCGACGGCAGACAAATTCTATATATAAAAATTCGACGGAATATATATAAAATGTTGACATTTTATATATTTTTTATTTTTTATTGAAGGTCACAACTTGAATATTTCTAACACATTGACTTTTATTTTAGCTCAGCGTTTCTCAAAGTAAGCAATAACGCCCCCTTCTGGCGCGATGAATAGATCTATGATAGAGGCAGGGTATTGAACGGTGACCAAAGGCAAAATTGGGGCTGATAAGAGGAAACATTGCGTTTAATGGTTTCCAGATGATGAGAACAATGTACAGTAAGGGCACAAAGTGTGAGATTCATAGAAAAGTTTTCCTAAGAATATTTCCAATCCTTTTCTCACACAAGAGAAAATGGGTTAGGGGGCGTTGGGTATAACTTTATGGAACAAAGGGGGCGGTGGATCGAAAAAGTTTGAGAATCACTGCTGTAGAGGAAAAGGTGGTATTATGAAACCCTGTAGGTATTATGGAACCCCTCCATTTCAAACTGATAATAAAGACGAACTGTAGTGGATTGTGGCTGAACTGCACTAGGAAGACATCCACAGCAAGGGGGAAAACCTGTTTCACTTCAGTTAAACGGTTGTCCGTAGTGAATCAGCATATTTGTGTTTTTCGAAATTCGAAAGTTTTGAATGGTAAGTGAATTTAATTGCTGTTTTTCTAAAATATAAATCGTGTAGTTGTAGGTTCACTGGTACATGTATTCCGTTCCAGAGACTTACAGGTACATATTAATCTGTGTGATGTTCACGTTTTTAAAAGTTTGATCTTGACAGACATAAGTTAATTCAAGATGGCGATGCGTGAAATACGAACCCCATTGGTGCTTTAAATATGGAACCCAACTCCTCTGGGAACCCAACTCCTCTGAACTCTCTCTTTGCAAGCAGACATTCGTCCAAAGCAATGTGTGAAAAAGACACTAGGTAGAAAGCCTAGCGTCTGAGAATATCGAAAGAGTTGCTGGAATATATATTGTTGATGGAGGTCATATTTTTTTTAATTAAGAAAGCATTTTTTCAATAAAATACATTGGAGTAAATAATTTTGTAATTATTTAACATTATTTGTACTTTCCTATTTGTTTTTGGATACATTAAAGCATTTTTTGAAAACACAGTAAGGTTCCATATTACCACCCGGTTTTCCCTAAGCCTACTTTCTGACTTTTTGTACAGAAGCCTTCAAAAACCATACTTATAGTTACACTAGNTATTTAACATTATTTGTACTTTCCTATTTGTTTTTGGATACATTAAAGCATTTTTTGAAAACACAGTAAGGTTCCATATTACCACCCGGTTTTCCCTAAGCCTACTTTCTGACTTTTTGTACAGAAGCCTTCAAAAACCATACTTATAGTTACACTAGTGAAAAAACCAATTACGAACATTTAGTTTAATAGTTACCAGTACTTTTCGCACAAAAACTGTGGGTGTAGTTATGATAACTTGTTTACAATTCACTATAATGTAATTGGGGTTCCATAATACCACCTTCTCCTCTATTCTGAAATAAGTGTATATTCAAACTACGATAGACACTTTAGAACAGCGGTTTCCAACCTTTTTTCATCAGCGTACCCCGTGGCATTTCCAACTTCCCAACGAGCAACGCATGCGCAAATCTCACACTGCCTGTTTATAGAGAGTGTCGCCATTTTGAATTTTATTTTGACTCGGTTCTCAGTTTCCCGAGTACCTACAAGTCTGTTTTTTATGCGCGCTTTGGGAACCTAATACTTTGTGCCAAATTGCAAATTTTGACATGTACTCCTTCATATCTCTAAGCTAGTAACACAGCAGGCAGTACGATTTTATAAACAAGACATAGTCTTATCAATAAAAAAATAATAAAAATACTGAATAAATAATGAAAAAAAATTATCGCTTGTAGAGAAAATCTGGAGAAACTAGTCATCTCCTTTTCCTTACTAACAATAAAAAATACTTTTTTATAAACAAAAGAATACTTTTTCAAATAACTCGTGGGGATATTGTTGAGAGATAATAAGAATAACAGTAACACACCCCACCATCAAAAGTGTGTAGCATAATCACTAATCACACATAATGGTATCCCCACTACCATTAACCGACTGAGCAACATTTATTGATCTGTTGCATTGTACAATCGGCAGCATACGTTTTTATTTCTATTTTTGCATTTTGAAATGTATAATAAAGTTTGTGGTTGTTGCAAGGAACATTTTTTACCTAATAATTTTTTAATACTATTAATTTATGATACATAATATATTATTTTTTCTGCCATAATAAGTAACTTTTTCTGTACCCCTAAACAACCTATCGCATATCCCCAGGGGGACTCATACCCGGGTTGGGAATCGCTGCTTTAGAACATAGGGAATTGGTCTCTTGTTACCGAAATCAGTTATGTCGGAGTCTGTAAAATCGAGGGTCAAAACATTTAGATTCAAATAAATGAGCTATTTTTTATAAGGAGATAATAATTCCATATTAGCATACCTAGTTAATTAGCCATTATTCTCAAATTAGAGACGTAAATAAAAAAATAAAGATGGTATGAAGATATGCAGTTATACTTTAGTCTCATTCTACTATTCATAGGGATACATTAAAAACCGTAAAGTCAATCCGTAAATTAATGTATCCGAAATTTACTATTATACATGAATATGATTTATGGGTGGTATAAAAGCCTATATATATATATATACACTGTATACTGATAGTTATTGCACTTTAATTAACGATATTATACTTTAATCAAAATTCTAATAGAAGACAGCATTTTAATCATTGAAGGCCCACCAGTAGCCAAGCGGTTCTGTTCCCCAAACACTGGAAGTTCGGTCGTAGGTTCACATCTCGCCAAGATAGGCTAGCTACGTAAGTTTTCCGGATTTTCTCCACGTCTGAAACTCCTGAATAGGGACCAGTTATTCTTAAAAAGACCTCCAGGAAGGCATCCTCTAGGTAGTTCGTCCAAGTGTGTTGCATTGCCAAGACATACAATCATCATTGAAGAGAGCCAATGAGGTCTTTTTTTAAGTACCATTGATTTGACCAGTCCAACAATGAGAGCTCCTGGATGGTAAAGACAAGGCTAACTATAAATCCAAAACGAGCCGCCCATGAAAAATGGCTAAAGCTTGCTCGGGTCTCATGGAGCCGACAGTGTTATCAGTCAATTTTTCAGGCAGAGGTTATGCTCTTCATCAGACAATCTTATAGACCTGGCCGAACTCCTAATGATCCCGAATTGAAAGGATTTTTATTATCTATAATAATTTAATGAAAAGTCTCAAAATCCGAATTTCTTTGGCAGAAAAGGTTAATATTTGGGAGGGCAGTATGCAAGATACTACCCACGTGGCGAGTTGTCGTATATATATAAACCAAGAATCTTATTTAAAACGACAATCAAGAATTATTATTCAGTAATAATAATAGTGATCACTCTTTGAACTTGGAATATTTTTATCGAATGCAAATAAGATTTATCTAGAGACCAATTTGTGAGCCGCCGGGGAGGTCGGAAACCGTCGATTCTCCCTTTTCAGCTACAGGTTCGGCTAAACCTACTCACGTGTCAAGATGGCTAAATTTCGAATGCGGTCCCGAAGGGTCGGGATTTTTGTTGTCAGGTCGAGTGGAGGAGGTGAGAGGGGTCGTCGACGCGGCGTAGGCGATATACGAGTAGACAACACCATTTAACAATGAGAACAACAATTTATTAGATAAACGAAAAGAAAATAATTTAAAGAATACAAAAATCTAACATCGGAGAAGTGAATTTAGTTCACTAGCTCCTAACTCGCGGAGAGAGAGTTTACATTAATTGTTTCATACCTCTAGTTTACTTCCACGTAGGCACAGAGTTCGAAGCACAAATTTAAAGTTAAAGTTTCCCGGAGACTTAATCCTTTTAGATCCTTTTAGATCTTAGATGTGAGACTCCCCCGAGGACGGGGAAAGAAGTCGCTTTTATAGCTTCGGACTGGGAAAATCGGTCATGTGATCACCTATTGTGAGAGGTAGGGTTGGTCTTGCAGGTGTGGAGGTTAAAGTTGTTCCCGGGACCAAAACAAAATGACGAATTCGGACTTTATAAACTTTTTGTCTTGCAGCAGAGGAATGTCATTGTTCGAGGGTTGAATGTTTATATTAACGATGAAAGTTATAAGTTTCGATCGATATTTGATTCTTTTTTCTGACAATGTTATTTTAACGAGGAGGCGACAAATTTATTTTTAATACGTCGAAAATTTAGGAGGAAAATTAACAAATCTGGGCTTATTCTGAGGTCGGATCTCACAAATTTCATAGAAATATACTGTTGTGGCCCACATTATACTACAGATCAGGGATGTCAGCAGACAATGGAAAAAGTGTGTTAGCTAAACTTACCGTTTAGCTAACACACTTTACCGTAAAAGGTCGTACTTCGGTGCAATCTACCGAAGTTGTATGATTATTTTGTGGGAAAAGTTGTGTAAACGTACAATGTAACAAGACTTATAGTAAATCCCGGAAAATTTGGGAACGTTTTTTTCGAAAAACTGTCAGACAACTCCACTTTCATCCCCTATTAGTTCGAGTTAGCGGCGTTTAATGTNGTCGGAAGGAAGGCGTAACATGTCACACACGCCCTTAATTACTATTACAAAATTATTATTATTATTATTATGTATTATACTAATAAATTTGTTAAAAGGATGCTGGTAATAGTTCAAAGTTATGATGAACTGAACCGTAGTTTAGTCAGCTTGTTTTGTCTGGTGGTATGATTTGCAAAATGGCAACTCATGTTGGGCTATATGTGTATTTTTTTTTAACGTTTATGAAATTATAATTACGTCATTCAACATTTTTACACATAATCAATCTAACTTACTAACTCAGCACACCTTCAGAACACTTCGTTAATTCGTATTTATTGTATCAAATTTGGTACAATGAATACGAATTAACGAATAATCTAACGTATTAATCGTTTAAATCATCGTGCAGATTACTTTAAGAGGCAGGTCCAACATTAAACCTTTGATTTGTAAAATGATTGGTGGTTGGCTCTCATCGTTCAAGGGCTGGCTACTGGTTCTAATAGAGTGCTGTGTGAAGCTTAGTAAGTGATGAAACGGATAAAATATTAATCATAGATAGAAAAATACTTCCAAAATATTTTTAAGAAAGCACACTGGCATAATAACACACCGCAGGAGTGTCAAAATTAGGCAAACGTCTGTGTGTCTGCATGTATTTTAAATTCAGACCTGATGTTATAATTAGGGGAGGGATGTCTTGATTTATTAATGATTAGTGATGATAGGCCAGGAGAGCTCAAACAAGCGTAAATTTTTGCAGACGTAATAGTTGAACCATCCCATAATCTGCATTATATTGTAATCAAACATACCAAAATTCATACATTTTTATACCAATTTTGTAAAATAAAAACAAATTATAAATAGTAAACTAAATTTAGAACTTTCCCACATATAGCTGAAGCATACAAATAAGGTTAATTAACTTTTGGAGCCATTCTGTAGACTACATCCATGCGACCAAAAGTCAGTTAACCGTGTTTTGTATATCTATCTACACATCTGAATATAAATCGTAAATTAAGCTTACAACAACGTGGGTTTCTTTTTTTACAAAATTAATACAGAATTTTACTATTTAGGTACAAAACAATTTGGGCTATAAAATGGTTAAGAGACTTTTGGGCCAATCTGTATTTCAGTCTTGAAGTAAATCAACCTATTCGATTACAACTGACCGAATTTAATTCTTTTTTAAAAAAATTTAACAGAAATAAACTGAAAAAAGGAGCAAGAACTATGATTATTACAATATATTCAATTATTTATCTAATTTATTTATAATAATATTCAATTTTTTCCCTCTAATATTTGCTCTGTTGCGAACTTAAAATCGTTTGAAATTAATGACAGCATTATTAATTTTATAACCTTGATTATAACCTTGCTAATTTAATTTATTTTCAGCAAACCTTGCTTACAATAAACGATTTAGCAATTGCATTATTCACAATTGTATATAAAGTATTAATATAAATTATATATATCAATATATAGTTAATTTTATAAGTTTCTGTAGGAATTAATACATTTACAATGTTTATTTTTATCTGCGAATTAGTCAAAATGATATTTTACACGCCCCAATAACCGAGAAAATATGTGGATAAACAAGGAAAAGAAATGCAAAAATACTGTTCTGAGAAATAAACAAGTACTTTTTCTGATTTGAAAGTACTAAAATTCGTCCTTCAAAGTTACGAAAAACATTGAAATTTTCGCAATAATTTTCTGAGAATAAAGTAAATTGTCTTCTGAAAATTTATAGTTAAGCACAAACAATTCGTGTATCTACTACATTTTAATTCGTATTTATTATATAATACTGTATATACTAAATTTCAGTGAAGAGAAATCTTTTTTATACGATTATTTTACTAAACTCACACTAATTTGAATAATTAAATATTGAAAATATACTTACCTTGATTTATAAATGCGATACAAAGGCAAGATAATCCACCAACTCCCAAGGTTATAAACATAGACCACATTCTACCTACTTTCTCCATGACTATCCAAGAGAATACAATGCCAGGTACCTCTACAGCAGAGGATATAGCACATCCTAAATACAGGTTGATATCGAGAAGAGAAACTCCAAATGAAAATACTGGATAACAAAAACACATCACGGCCCAATCGAAAGTGAGAATAATGAAGTTTTTTCTCATAACAGGATATTTAAGAAGATCTAAATACGATGGTTCAGCCATTTCGTATTCCTGTATGAATAAGGATTGTTTTAATTATAATAATTAAAAATTCAAACTGCTGTTAGGGTTTATATTAGAAAAATATGAGATTAACCACTATTATTTTGCATAGCTTCTTAGTCTAATCTATGTAAAAACGTATGCGGGGTGGTCCTGAGAATGTGAGGAATTTAAAATTGATTCAAGGGTATCTAGAAGAGATCAGGAGGAGCAAATGTCTATCCTGAGATTTGTTTTTTCTTTCAGTAGTCTTCTTTGAATCTTTTTTCAAATAATTTTATAAGGAAAATTGTATTTTTGTATGAATAAATTTACTTTAATAGTCGTTACAATGCGACAAGATGGCCCCTGCAATTTTCCTTCAAGCCGTACACGGATGGTGAATTATTTGGAAGATCTTTTAGAATAATTGGAGTATTCTCTTTATATGTGTTTATTATTTACTTTCATAAAAATAGAGGAAGATAGGGTACAAGTATTTAAAAACACCTGTTTAAGGAACAATTTTAATGAATCAATTGGTTGATTACTTGATCATATTTTGCCTCGAGACAAAATTCTGCTCTTTCATTTGATTACTGTTGAAGCCTTTAAAGCACGGTCTCTAAACGTAGCACTGATCTGGTTATTAATGACACCAGCTCATTGAACTGTAAGAAATTTGATACCACGAAACGTTTTGACATTTACGAGTAAATAAGAATATTATCATTTAATTTTTGCACTTACTCTAACCTTTTTGCTCTTGTAACATAAATGAGTCTTCAAGAAATTCGGTCCGATATTTCTCTTATTATACTTTGCTATTTTCTGCACAATTTCTTCAGCTTCTTCATAACGATCCTGACTGACTAACCATCTTGGAGACTCTGGAACAAAACTAATAACAAAATACAGAATATTACAAGATAGAAATTAAGGTAATGTATATGATAATATGCATATTATATAGCTTACAAAAAATAGATAAAGAGCAAAAGAAGAGGAAACGAAGTGGCTAGAGATATAGGAAACCATTCCTGCAAACTGTATGCAATTCCAGAAGTTATAACTAACCCAACAGAAAAGCTTGCGCTACTTAGCATCCCATCTCTTGTTCGTTTCTCCACAGATATAATTTCCATAGCTAGAATAAACGGTTATTTTTATTCATACTAAGAACAAATTTATTGAATTTTTTAAAAATCAGATAATGATTAAAGTTACCTATTACAAACGGTAACTGGAAGAATGCAGGAAATGCCATGCCACTTAAGAAACGATACACAATATATGCTATGTAATTTGAAGGAAAACATGATATTATACTTATTGCTGCGTAAAAAGTACAGCTGGAAATAAAGCCTATTCTTCTACCCCATCTGCAATAAATGAAACTGTTATTATAATATTGATATATATGCGTAGTAAATATATATATAATATTAAATTGCAATTTATACCTTAAAACAGTTATATAATAATTGTGTAAGATAAAACGATTATAAACTTCTACATCTTCGATGATGCATGTTTTTACAGAATTATATAAAACCTATAAATCATATATTCTTTTTATGCATAAGTTGTGTGCATTTATACATATTATATTAAGACAGTCTTATAACATAAGTTTACTCTTATATAATTAGGTAGTTAATATGATTTCCGGATGATCTTAATAAAATACCCCTATTCAACGCTGTCTACGGAGATATTTAGCGGTCCAAATGCAACCAAAATTATGGTGACATTTCAGGTTAAAAGATTAGCACCAAAACTCGCCACTAAATCACTTTTGGCGCTGTGAGTAACCAGCTTTTTATTTGACAAAACACTCGTGCTATACAGGGATCTTAGAAATGCAGATTTTAATACGATCTCAATTATAAAGGTGTAAAAACTGTAGGAAATAAACAGTTCGTTCAACAGTTGACTCTTAAGAATTTTAATTTAGTTTTGTTTTATGTGTAACATTATTATTTTACCGCATCATTTGCATTATTATTCTCTACGTTAAAGAAATAAAAATTTTATTAACAACGTAAAAGAATTAAATCTACAGAGACTTATTTTCTTTAAACGGGAAACGACGTCACCAATTTTAATCTCTTGTTTTATAAGCTTTAAACGCGCGGAATTATAATAGTATTAATAACGTTATTAATTAACATAACTGCATAATTATATTTTTACCTAATGACTACAAGCTGTTTATTATGACGTAATATAGTTTTTAAGGTCGTAACTAATTACAATGTTACGTGATAAAGATTTGAAATTTCATGCGTGAATAAAACATAAGACATGGTAAAAGATGTGCAATCGTTCAAACATACAAAGACAAATATTTGAAATTAGTAATAATAAATGCAGCTGAATCAAGAACAAAGTAAAGTTTATCACAAGTAGTTTCAATGTATGAAGTAAAAAGTATTCTTTGTTTGTAGAAGAAATAAAATGAAGAAGAAGAAGCCAAAGAGAGAGCAAAAACTGAGAACAGGGAAGCAACAAGGAGCAAAAAATAAATAAACAAGGAGTAGCAGAGTAGCATGATAAACAGAGCATGAACTTAATGCTTCTCTTAAATTAAACAGGCGATTCCTTTTATAAGATAAATTAATTAACTTAATTAATAAAGAACATATTAGACATTGATTTTTAAGTATTATTTATATGTATTTTTAGTCACTAAGCTGGCTAGAAAGTAAGAAAATAGGCTTAGGTTAGCTAAATTATCTTTTATGTCAAATTTTGTAACAGTAAATATGTCGAAAATTCACAAGAGATTGAGTTAAATAAATTAGCTTTTTAAATAAGCAAAAAATATAAAAATACATTAATAAATTGATAATAAAATATTAGTTAAAGTATACTTTAATAAAATTATAAAGGAAAACATCCGCCGACTTTAAAAATTACGAGTATTTTTTTATGTTGAAATTTAAACTGCTTATAAACTGAAAACAACTAAAGTCATATTTTAAAGCTTAAATACTGAAAATCATAGAAATATTTCAAAAAAGTATTATAGTAATAACTTAGATCTTACTTATCTCCAACGTAACCGAACCAAAGACTTCCAACAATTCCTCCAACATAATAAAGCGAAAGTGCTACAGTTGGCATCCAATCTTTATCACACACGACATTAAACTATTAAAATAATAAAATAGAAGGCATTAATAATTAAAATTCTTTACGTAAAAAGTAATAATAATATTACTATTATTTTTTTAATTTACCTTTTCTATCAAAGTGGTACGAAAGACAGAATGGTCGTAACTCCAACCGTGTTGACAATTTACCTTGGGCCAGTTTTCGTTGGGTACGAAAGAACGATTTAGTAGTAATTGTGTATAATTTACATCATACATCTGACATTTGCTATGAGTTTCGACTCCATCCAACGTTTCTAAAGGCAAGCTTAAATTTTTCTGTAAATCCAAAGGTAGATGCGATAACTCCGGAACGAAGCACCAGTAATCCGGAGTACCGGATACGTATACAAAATTAAAATAACCGAATGCAGAGGCTATAAGACTCGGTACCATGACAAACCAAAATATAACCTTTTGATATACCCCATAACCGTCCAAAAGTGGTAAAATTTCGTCGAAATCCATCGTTTGATTCTGTAGACATTTACGGCTTTGAGTGAAGTATGAAGTAACGTAAGTTACATATGCAGTGTAATGGTCGAATGGTTACGTCATCTTGCCATTCATTATTAAAACTGCAAGTCTTAGACTATACTCTTATATAATTTTAATCATTAACTTTCGTTGGGAAATCAAAAGATAAAATAAAACTTGAAAAGAAACTTATAAATTTAAATAATAATAATAATAATAATCTTAGCTTTGAGCCGTATATTTTATTAACTCTAATAATTAGTTGCATATAGGCTTATATACAGGCTGACTCGAAAGTCAGTTAACCGAATGGTTCAAACTGGTTTGTATCAGCTACATCTATATTATTTGGCCTTCATTGGTTTTCATTGGAAGTGATTGAAATCGCGAGTATAACATGCAACCGATTACATTAATAACTTATTCAGTTATTGACATAAATGTGGGCAGTGGATTCGAATACGGACCATTACGATGGAAGGATAACACAGATTAAAAGATATAAACATCACCAATCAGAATAGAGAATAGTGGCCGAAGCGCTGCCTAACAGACATTTCGCGCACTAACAATTACAGTCTAATACTGTAGAGCAGCGTTTCTCAAAGTGGGCGATAACGCCCCCTTGTGGGCGCTGGAGGCTTTCAGGGGGGCAGTAGAAGGCTCAAAGAGAATTGGGGGGCGTTAAGGAAATATAGAGGGGCGACGGCAGACAAATTCTATATATAAAAATTCGACGGAATATATATAAAATGTTGACATTTTATATATTTTTTATTTTTTATTGAAGGTCACAACTTGAATATTTCTAACACATTGACTTTTATTTTAGCTCAGCGTTTCTCAAAGTAAGCAATAACGCCCCCTTCTGGCGCGATGAATAGATCTATGATAGAGGCAGGGTATTGAA
>NW_019386215.1:0-89206 GCF_000671375.1 Centruroides sculpturatus | reverse complement strand
TCGATTGTTTGATTGTATTAACTTGATTCTTTAGATATCGAAAATTAAATAAAGAACATTATGTTAATTTAAGCGTACAGAAACGTTGCTGTTGTTCCAGCAAAGATCTTATTTTCACTTTACCGAGTGCCTAGTAGGTAATTTGCAGATTACCTAGATAATCTGCACATTACCTAGGTAATTTGAGAAATAGAACAATTTTAGCAACTTTAACGGATCACGCTAGTTAATCTGCAGATTAACGAGTTTCCGAGCTTTAGCGGTAACATATACACTAAAACCTGCGTAAATCGGAATAGCACCGTACCGAATGTGTTTTGCGGTTTGGTAGGTTTCCGTTTTTAACAGGTTTCTCTAAACATAAAAAATCGTTTTGTTCTGAAGAATTTTTCCCGTATAGGCAGGTTTCCGTGGAAAGTCTTAGTCGAGCGGTAAAACAAAATATCTTTATTTTCTGCTGCTTACATCTTCCACTGCACTAGAATTTCGACTGTAGATTATTTAAATACTAATTTTTTTTCCTGTTTGCTTACTGACGTTTTATATTGTTTACTTGAACCTTTTTTATAAATAGAAACAACTATCTTTGCTAATCTGAAACTATAGCAGTATAATAAGTCTTATTTATAAAACGTTAAGGACATAGAAGTAAAAAGAATTACTTCCCACGTAGTTTATAAGCATTCTGATACTGTTTTTAAAATGGGTTTTACACGTACATTTTTCATATTTGCAATCTTTCAAATCACTTAATAACTTTAACATTTTATTATCGTTTAAAAGTAATTATTTGGCATTTTTACAGGATTTTATTTACTTAAACAAGTCTTGTATAAGTCTTTTGGACGTTAAAGGTTACCAACTTCAATCACGTGCAGGGCCACCACAACCTGTCTAACATGGATCACTTCTCAAATATTAATAGTAGACCAGTATTAAATAGTATTCGTTGAGCATCCTCTCTTCCGGGAGGAGGAGGACAACAAATACTTTTAGTCGAATTCAGTGCCGTAACTAGCCATTCCTGTGCCCTGTGCAGGAATTTGCATTTATACCCCTTAATTAATTAGGTTTGGGAAATTAATAAAACAAATACATGCATTCTGTGCGGGTGCACCTGTTGCTTCTGCCTAGTTACGGCACTGGTTGAATTATTTCAACCCCCTTCCTTCTGTCTATAGACAAGCATTATGCTGGCATTCGAAATACGATATCTTGAAAAATTTAAGATTTTGTGATGGCATTGTCACGAAATTGTACGAATGGCATTGTCACGAAATGGCAATTTCGTGACAATGGTAGGCTAAAATAAATCAATCTCTTTGAACGGTTATCGTTTTAATTTTTTTTTCTCCCGGTCACCGCCGGGCTTATCTTCTAGTTTTTATTATAAAATAACAACCCATTATTATGACCCCCATATTTACGATTTTTCACTTTAAATCCCAGATATAATTATGCCCACATCACGAAAGAGTGGCGCGTTTTTGATTATCGCATTGTGTACAAGGTTACGTACTGTAATGGGAACAATATTGAAGGATTGTAAGGAACTGCTAAAAACATTATTTTGTAATCACAGAAATAAGTTTTAATATTAATTATATATATATAATCTTTAATTAACTACAGTAAAACATGAATAAAACGGAAACCTGTCTGAACAAGGAAAATTCTTCGGATCGGTACGATTCCGTTTTTTGCATGTTTAACTTTATATTTTATACTTATATAGCCTTAATATATAAATAATATATAATAATATGTAACTGTATTTTAAATTTTATTATTTTTAAAAATTATTTTGTGTTTTTTAGATGAAAAGAATTCGAAACAACATTTCCTTTGATACAAAGGAAGGTTAATTTTCTATAATCATTTGAGGAAAATATATTTCTAACAAAACCAGGAAAAATGTATAACTTCAATTAATTTAATTTTTCAATTTAATTCAATTTTTTACTTCTGTATAATATATATTTACGTAATTTCTTTAAAATAAACAATATAATATGTTTTAATAGATTAAAAAGCACAGAATAAATAGATTTATATACAATATAATATAGAACATTGTAGGTCATATGTTGATCTGACTGTTTCCTCCTACATGTATGTATGTGATGATGTGAGAAATCACTTTTGAAAGTATTTTAAATGAAAAATCAAAATCATGAGATGTCTTTGACGATTTAAAAGTAAAACCAAAAATTAAATCTTCTAAGTTATGTCTAATAAAAAGTCACATGGTTTTTAATGAAAGCATTATGTTTGAAATAATCGGTCAATCCAGTAGTCTCGTAATTGCGCTGTACTCCGATGCACTGTACTTAGCTGATTCCTATCAAATTCAAGATGTGACAAGCAGACTTCAAATAAGGAGAAATATAATAATTACTTCTATTTATTATTCAATTCCTCAGGAAATAATTTCGTTTAAGTCCGTGACAATATGTTCATCCTCCGAAAAATTCCTGAAGATTTTCGAAGAGCGGTAGGCTGACGTCTTAAAGATCGTATGGCCTTAACTCGAACATCGAGAGTTTCGGTTATTACAGGTCTAGATATCTACTGTCGTTGACCATGTATCTTGTTATATAGTATTTTTCCACAGATAACACTTCTACCTTGTGCAAGACCCTTAATTAAATTTATAAATGTTAGATATTCAACAGTTTGAAAGGGGTCGCAAATCCGATATGATGTTATTAGTAACTATAGTGTCTAGTTGAGTGTCAACACGACGACGGCAACGTAACCACTTGGGCAATCAGGCAATGGGAAAAAAATCTAGCCTGATTGCCCATGTGACTGCCGTATCCCGTAATACCAAACCAAATCTTTTCGGGGGGACTTTCTATGGGAAACTGGCCTCCTATTTAGGTGTCAGGCACCCGAGGAAGACCCGGAAAACTTCACGTGTCCGGCCCCGTTTGGCCAGGTGCGAACCTGCGACCAACTACCAGTGTTGAATGTTTTTATCCACTCGGCCACTAAAAAATGGGTTCAACCGCATCCTGAGAGATGGGATAAAGTAGATAAGAATAAATAAACTTCAAAAAGCTCGAGAATTAAGATAATTGCTTACTTTACCATTGTCTTTAACACAATCTCGTCCAATGTTTTATTTATTTACATTTTTTAATGTTACTATTATGAAATACTCATCAATAATATGATGCAAAATCAAAAATTATTAAAAAAAACGAATTCAAAAAGTGATAAATCACTACAACAGATTTTGAATCATGAATTTTAACCGTATGATTTAAATTCTCGCCCACCTTTATGCACATGTACGAAATCAATCAGATTAATCATAAAAATCTATGAACTATTATTATTTACTTGTAAATATGTATTAAACGACGCTTCTTTAATTTTATACTTTTTACAACAGAAACATTTTTAAAATTATTTTAAAATAATAATAGTATATAATAACCTACATAAATATACAACTTATTGAAAGTTCTCTTTATGTTTTATTATTATGCACTAGCATATGTAATTTTATGTAAAATTATAAATTTTTCAACTGAATTCTATAGGTTTCTTTTATATGTAATTTTACCTTACAAGATATGAGCGCTGTTTAATATTTTCTATTGATGAATATTATATGTCATAATTAAAATTCATTCATGTCTAAGGATAGGGTGTGGATCAACCCCTATTCAAGAGCGACAAAAAAATATATAAATAAAGCCAATTAAACCAATAAAAAATAGAATTGTCAACTTAACAAAAGAATAACATTATTAAATTATGTGTTTTACGTAAAAGGTTAAATTTGGGGGACTCTCTGTGAGACCAACTCAAACAAGATGGCTCTCTTCTAACTAGACCAGCTAAAAAAATTAAACTAGATTAATAAATTGTATAATACAGTATCTTATAACGATGGATAAATTTACGCCCATTACGGAAAACCTGGCTCACAATTGGGTCAATTATGGGAATGGAAAACAGTATTACATTTTAATATACTTCACAAGTATTTAATAAGATTTATATACTTATGTGCTTAATAAAGTTTAAATTCGTCAAACCAATAGGATAAAACATATGTTAAAATCAGCATTGAAAGTCAAAACACGCCCATACACATGTTAGTTTATAAATTTTCATAAACATATGCCATAAAATATTATAGACAGAAAAGCGTAGAAACTGAACACGTAATTAATGAAGAATAGATGATTTGGGATTTAATTTTTGTCTCTCATAAAAGCTGAAATTATCTAAATTTCCATTATGTAACTTTTAGCTTTCGACGTTATATCTAAGTATTTAGGTATGTACAGTACACCTTTTATATGAATAATAAGCGTAAACACTGCAAATTTATTTATACAAATTTATATTTTAAGTTATTACATTCTTAAGTCTGTTTCTAAGAATTTGTTTTTACGTTAAAATATTATATTTCTTATGTTTTCGAAGTGTATATCGCGTTTCATATTTAAAATTTGTTTGTTTTACATATAAATTAATGTTACCAATAGGGTGCAAGGTGCAACTTTCATTTTTCCTGTGTATGTACTGTACAAACCAGGAAAAATGAAATCTTTACACCTGTTGGCAAAATTTATATATATATATATGTATATAAATTATATACCTTTTCACGGGCGTAATAATAAATTTAGATTTTATATTAAATTTTACAACAAATTTGTTAAAAACTATCAAAAGATGGCAACAAAACGCATTTATTCGGAGAAATATACACACCTGTATTGTATTACTGTGACACCTATCGTTGAAAACGTCCTATAAAGTTGCATATAATAAAGCAATTTTAAATTTAAAATCTTTTTCCCCTTTAAACATTTATTATCTGAAATTACCTAAAAACATAAGTTAAATGGCAAAAAAAACAACTCGTAATTCAGACTTTGACAGGATAATATCTATGGTTACATAAAGTATAACTAATAACAATGAATTGTTTATGAAATATCATAAATTACGAAAATTGATAGGTGATTATCAAGTATATAGTGTTATGAATAAATTAAATAATGACATTTCGTTGGCAGCCGTGGTGAGAATAACCCTGGAAAATACAGCGCATGTAGGAATTATAGATGTGGTTATGGTCAATTTACTATAAAATCGTCAATGGAAAATAAACCTGAGGAATTTCGACGTCACGCAAGGACGATCCTTTGAAGAACATTTAAATAGCTTGATTTCACGCTAGATCACATGAACTCTACAGTTTCAATGCCTTGATATACAAGTTTGATTACAAACCGGTTTTAATATATGCAGATCTCTACTCATGACAGCCTGTTTCTATTAAGGTGGCAATATCACTGCTAAGATGGATTTCGACGATGTTTTACCAACTTTGGGTGGCTTCGGACGATACCAGATCATATTGTACTGCGCTTTATTAATACCTACAAATTTTCCTTTGGCGTTTATGTTCTTGAGCCACGTTTTCGTATCCGCCACCCCTAAACATTGGTGCAAAATACCAGAACTGGATGATCATAGGATTGCTTTAGATGAGGTCAAGAATCTGAGTATTCCTTGGGAGGAGAGAGAAGGAGAATGGCAACCGAGTCAGTGTAAAATGTACGATGTTAACTATACGAAAGTGGCTTTGGATTATCTGATTAACAACGTGTCGTCTTCCAATAAAAGTTGGCCCGTGACTGACTGCAAATTCGGATGGAATTACGACAGATCGCTTTATTATAATACGCTAATAACTAAGGTGAGTTTCATGTTTCTTTAATCTCTTCTATAAAATTTCTCGGGACAATTTCTTTAATCTCTTCTATAAAATTTCTCGGAACCACACCTAACCTTATATTTCGTTTTTGTAGTAAATATCCAGAAAGTTTTATTGCATAACTACTTGTAATATATGTAGATCTTACTATAGGCATTACGAATTTCCATCCTATAGGTAAAGGATGATTTAAAAATTGCCAACCTTTACCTGTAAAGGGTAGCAATTTTTAACTTTATTTAATCTCGTGTATTAAATTTCTTTGAACGAAAGCGTAAAATCACTTTACGAGAAACCTATTTAACTGTAACTAACCTTACATTTTACTTTCGAAATCAAATTTAACTTTTTGACTTGTTTTTATGCAATTCTATGCAATAGTTTAGTTTTTATAATTACATCATTACTGTTATTGTATATAGGTTATGCCTTGATCGAGTATATAACGGAAAAAAAACAGCAAAAATATATATTTTATAAAATAATTAATCTATTTAAAATTTTAATTTTAAACATATTAAACTCTATAATTTATTATTGTAATGTTTTTAAAGGAATTTTTAATATACTTTTTATCAGTCGAATAAACGTTAACGAACGAATTTACCGTGTTCCATTTAGGATTTAAATATGTAACGTGTGTATTTAAAAACCTGAAAACTGGTTATTAGCTTTTACATCGGCTATAATTATATATTTAACGCTATATTCGTCCTATTTCCTTCTATACACTCTACTCTAAGCTTTGCATGTTTTACGTAGAGTAACAATAAATCTGCTTAAACTATACCGACTTTAACTCGTAAATTAACATCAAAATGTCTAAAGTTTGAAACTCTTTACCATAAAAAACTAATGAACTAATAATAAGTGTTTCATATTATCTCTGATAAATTCATAAACAGTAAAACCGCCATTAACGGACATTTTTACTATCCTCAGATCCTTCATATAAGACACCTATAATATTTACTTGTAAATAGGGGCAAACTCGGTCCCAACGGTGTCCGCTATTCGGAGGTTCTAATGTATATATGACTGTTTATCATTACAAATGGCTTTGAATCAAAGCTTTTGCATCATATAAGTCGGATGTTAGGCGGGTTCGGATATTAAACCGAGTGTTTAAAGGTTGGATTAGATGTTTGGTTTGATATAAAACAGGTTAAAGCATCTTACTGTTTTATTCTTTCACAAATTTAGTTTTAAAAATGGAACCGTGTTAGCCTTTCTATATAAATTAATAGTCCTTCACAACAGAAGTAAGTTATATAGACATGGCAGTCACTAAAATTTACGTAGACAGGTGCCAAATTTCGTTGTCAAAAGGTGCTTCTTTATATAGGAAAGGGTACTAAAGTAATTTTATAAAAGTTTAAATATATTTGTATTTAGAGTCCTTGAAAAAACGCATGAATGAAATTTGCTAACACTTCACTTCTTTTAAATCAAAAGCTTATCCTTATGAACTGAAGGTAATAATTAGGAACAGGCATGTAAACAGTGTTGAACACTTAGAAATTTCAACATGAGTGAAACCGTGTAAAATTTACGAGGTAATCCTTTAAATCTGCGTAATTTTAACATTCCTGACTATAAGCTTAATCGAGATATCGTAGTTATTAATATTTTTAAAAATCGTTCATTAAATGTTCTGTAAATAAATGCACAATATACAAGCGCATATTTTTATATTATTAATAATTTTTTTCAGTTAAAACTTTACGATTTTCTGTTTTATATAACAGTTTACCATTATCTTCCATTAGTGGGACCTCGTCTGTGATGAAAGTTGGAAAAGTTCACTTGCCAATTCCATGTTCTACGTTGGTGGCGTCGTTAGTCAACTTTTGTTCGGTTACGTCAGCGATAAGTGAGTATAAAAAGACTTAACTCTTATAGGTCTGAACTGTACGGGTGTTCCAAAAAGAATGCTACCATTTTAAATTGTTGTAATTACGTTAATTATTATCCGAGAACGTTGTAAGGTATTGCACATTAATTAAAACTTTGAAAAACTCTCCAAGTTCCATATTTGTCAATTGCAATTCGTCAATGTGTGTACCTCGTGTCATACATCAAACCGATATTCCTCAGCTCCTGCAAATTACTCAAGAAGTTGCACAGTGATGAGTGATTCCTATTCTCTAGAATAGGTTTTCACACAAATTTTGGTTTACGGCGCTTCCTAGTGGTAGTAGGCAACATGACATTTGAATACAGAGGAAAATGAAACTGGGGCAGTTACTCTATCGATTGATTTACACTTCATACTTCTCTGATAATAATTAATACACAGGTAATTGGTAGAATTCATTTTGGAAGACCCTATACATTTATAATTAACATATTAATGATATTACAGGTGGGGTAGGAAGCCATGTATGTTCATTATGCTCTTCTTCACCATTTTATTCGGATTGGCGTCTTCTTATTCACCTAATTACACGGCGTACATTATATTTAGAGGGATCTTAGGTTTTACCTGTGCTTCGTGTTATCTCACCCCCTTTATTCTTAGTACGTATCTTATAGCTATATTAATTGTTACTAGTAGTACGTTTATTAATTAATAAGTATTACACTTTTATTATAGTTACAGAATTAACAGTACCCGAAAAACGATGCATTATAGGGATGATCTGCGGAATATTTTTCTCTGTGGCTCTAATCGTATACACTGCAGCAGCATATTTATTAAGGGATTGGTTTTACATATCACTTATGTGTAGTGTGCCATTTATACCAATTTTAGCTTATTGGTGGTGAGTACGAAAATTTGTATATCATTTTATATAATCATATATAATTATACTTTACATGTAATAAATGCGTAGAAAGATAATTTTAAGAAAATTTCTTAATCATGTACAATTTTGTAACTTTTGTAGTTGTAATAGTTTCAACAAATAGTATCAAAATAGCTAAGTAAAAATACTAATATTTTGCTGAAATTTTTAAAAATAATTCTCAAATTTATTTACTACTTTTTTAATATTTATTAACAAATTTTAAATTAAAAAATCTGCATAATAAACTTATTCATTAATATAGATTACTCTCGAGTTTAACAATCCATTATTCTCCTTCCTTGTTATCTAATCAATGTTTATTTTTAACGAGCAATTATTTATTGTGACATCGAAACTGCAATTCTTAATCACATTTTTACTTTATTTAATTTAAAATATATGCTCTCCACTTTAAATTAGTAGCGGATTGCCCCTGTACATCATATTTTTCCTTTAATAATAGAGTCGAGTCGGTTATCTATCTAACACCTTTCGGAGAAAAGTTTTGAATTGAAATAATGTGACTCCCAATTTGCATCGGATGTTCCTATATAGTTAATCCGGGTCTCCTGTTCCTACGCTTTTCACATCTTGTCTCATCTCTCATCTATCTAACTCCGTTTTCTAGATTAAGAAAAGACAGACGGACAGACAGCAGACACGACAGTGGTAATTTAAAGGTCCTGTAATTTTTTCAAATTTGGTTAATTAATTGCAAAATTGGTTAATTACGATAGAGACTTACAAGTAATTTTGACTTTTACTTTCTCGGCTGCTATATATTATCATTAAATCATTAAATTATTAAAAAAATTTGACCTCCCCGAAAATTTTTCACTTTTGGACTCAGTAGACCTTAAAATGTTGATCAAGAAATACAAAAAAGTTTGGAAGTTTTTCTGTATATATGGATATTAGTGTTTGCGGGGGCACGATTTTGTTCACTCTCTTTGAAGCTTAATAACTCCTGTGCCTTTTGTCGAAAATTATGAAATTTTTAGGTTTGTATATTAGAGGGATTAATACTATTAAATTTTGGTAGTTAAAGGTCCTGGAAATGAAGAGATAAAGGTTATTGTGTGTTTTATCTCTAGTAAGGTCGGGTTTAATAAAGATTTTACTCGTTACAATTTATTTTTTTTTTTTTTTTTTTTTATGAAACTCATCAATACCCTCAATATTAAGCCTTTTGCCATTTTACAACAGTTAATAATACAAAAACTTTTCAAAATAGAAACTCATAACAGATTGCACCTCACAATTTATAACTCTTGCCAGTTCAGAAAAGTTAAGCAGCTTTTTTCTGAATTCTTAAAAATTAATTTATATATTATTTGACTGGAATTTTTTAAGTGTTTGATAAATTACGTGAGCAGCACATTTAATTAAAGTAGAATGTGCTGCTCACACTTGCATTCAATAAATTATTTTTAAAAAGTCTTTTCTATTCTGCTAGCACTAAGAAGGCCTTAAAATGAGAGAAACCGGGGAATCAATAATGAGGCTCGACATCTCTGCTTCAATCCATCCACGTAAATTTCTAAGTAAACTCGAGTGTATGCTGTGTAGTTATGCGAACAGCATTAAAAAGATATCACGTGATACGATTGATATCATGTATAATAAACATTAAACTACGAATTGTTTTCGCTATCGAGTCAAATTTCTAATACAAATTGTCACGTAACCTTTATTTTCCTTCTTTGCAGAGTTTCGTGAAGTAATCATCGAAAACAATCCATTCAATGGGTTATAATTGCATTGTTCCTTTCACTTAACTGAAAGAAACAAAATTAATCGTATCCTACATTCGCACGTGATGAAATCAAAACGGTCGAAGTCATTACATAATACTATTTATTTATTTATTTTACTTTCCCGGCTCTGTTATACATAACAAAGGGAAAGGATGGGAATCGGTCAAAAAATGACCCGCTAAGATTTTTACTTTTCTGGACTCAGGGGGGGGAAACCTTGAAACGTCAAAAATGCAAAAAATCTGGTGTTTTTCTTTTGTTTAGTTTTTCAGTATTTATTTCTGGATGTTAGTGTGTTTAAGAGCACGATTTCATAAACCCACTTTGAAGCTTAATAACTCTTGCTCCTTTTGTCGAAAATTTTTGAAATTTTTCATGGAAGTTTGTTTATTAGGGAGATTGATGCTATTAAATTTTAGTGGTTAAAGCTCGAGAGGATGGGTAGTAAACGGGGTCGTGTGTATTTCCAGTAGGGTCGTTATTAGCATTTAGAATTTTTTTTTATAAAATTCATTCCTAACCTCAAAATTAAGGTTTTTGCCATTTTATTATAATTACAAGTATAAATAGTTTTTGATAAAATATAATAACAGATGACGCCACACGCGCTGTATTAAATGTTGCCGGGAAGTTAAGCAACTCGTTGCTGGATTTTTTTTTACTAGAAACTATTCTAAAATTTCGTAATAGCATTACCCTAGAAATTGAAACTTTTTTGATTAAATTTTCTACATGCTGTTTAATTTAAATGAGAGTTTTGAATCAAATGTAACACCAAGATCCCGAACTCTATCGACGATTTCCAATCTTTGATTATCAATAAAAAAGGTATTGCGAGTTGGTGCTCTCACCAGGCTGTAGATCAATGTTTTAGTATTGCTAAAGTTTATTTGTAAATTCAACATCCTTAAGGTATTAACTTTATTAATATCGCTATGTAATGTATGATGACAACTACAGACAAGTTTAATATCATCGGCGTATGCATTTACGAATAAAGAAATAATACTAAAGGGGGTCTTATTTATATAAGCTATGAATACTAGATTACTAAGGTTCTAAGTATACCTATCAATGGTGAGAAATTCGAAAAGTAAAAGTCGTATCTTCAGACATAATAGGAAAAAATTCAGCAACGAGTTGCTTAACTTTCCCGGTAACATTTGGTGACGCCATCTGTTATCATATTTTATTTAAAAACTTTTTATATTTTTAACTATTATAAATGCTTAATTTTGAGGGTATGGATAGGTTTTATTTAAAAAAAAAAAAAAATTGAAAATGCTAATAACGAGTAAAATCGTCATTAAGTCCAAACCTGCTGGAGATACTCACGATGCCTTTTATCTTCCTCCCCCTCCACCTTTATTCACAAAAATTTAATAGCATCAATCTCTCTAATACACAAACTTCAAAATTTCAGAACTTTTCGACAAAAGGCACAGGAGTTATTAACTCCCTCGACCTTTAACCACCAAACGTTAATATCATTAATCCCCAATACACAAATTTCCCTGCAAAATTTCAAAAATTTTCGACAAAAAGCCCAGGAGTTATTAAGCTTCAAAGTGGGCGAACGAAATCGTGCCCCCCACACACTAACATCCATATATACAGAAAAAAAACCCTCATTTTTTTTTTGCATTTTTCGATGTTTCAAGTTTCCCTGAGTCCGAAAATATAAAAATCTTGCGAGTCAATTTTTCACCAGTCGCCATATTTTCCTCTGTTATATATAACAGAGCCGGGAAAGTAAAATTAAATTTTGTAAAGTCTTTATTCTTAGTACATATGAGTACTAAATACTATTATTAAATAAGAAAAACTATACAAAACTTGTCTAAAATGAAGACAAAGTAGAAACATCCTTTCTTAATTAGGAAAAAGGTTTTCTTTTCCTCGATTCAAATGTTTTAAAAAAAGGATTTTCTGGCTTTTATGGTTAGAAAATAAAAATCATGTTTTTAACTTGGTTTTAAGTTTATTTATATTCTTATCATTATCATTTTCCTTAAACGAAAGTTTTTCGAAATTAGCCTGGAAAAGATTCTATGGTATTAACGTTTGTTCACTTTCTATCTTGTTATTTAAACGTTGTAAATTCCAGCTTCTTGTGAAGCTATCAATGACGAGAGGCAAGGATATAGGTATTAATCCTACGTATTTTTAAGTCGGAACAATTAAAAAACACTTTTAAAATATTAATGATTTGTTGGTAATTTTTGTAATTTTCATATTTGTAAAACTTGCAGGTTTGTTCCGGAATCACCGAGATGGCTCGTGAGCCAAAATCGCATCGACGAAGCCGAAGAAATCGTTCAGAAAATTGCTAAAGTTAATAAGAAAACCATCGAGAAGGATTTTCTAAAGAAATTCCTCCAACAGAAAAAGGTAACATTTCATTACTTAACATAAACTATAATCTCTTTAAGTGATTAATTAAATGTTTAAATCCAGAAAGAAGGCTACGAAAGCCAAACGTTGAGTTCATCGTCGTATTTAGAACTGTTAAAATACCCAAATATGAGATGTCGACAGTTTATTCTGTGCTTCGATTGGGCAATAATATCTTTGGTGTATGCTGTCTTGGTATACAACGCGATGAACATGAAGATCGACGATTATCTTGCAAATGCCATTAACTCCTTTTCGGAAATACCAGGAGCTCTGATCGTCATGGTAGCCATGGATAAGATTGGTAGAAGATTAAGTCTCTTCTTGTCCATGGGAATTGCCGGATTGGGGTGCTTGGGTGTGATGTTCTTCCCAGCAGGTAATTTTTTAAATATAATTTATCTTAAACATTTAAACGTAAATTAAACAGTGTAGGCTAAGTGTTATCAGTGTAATAATACAGTAATGATTTTGGAAAGTTTTTAACAGCTGGTTGTCTCTATATCTCCATATGCCTTGTAACCAAAAAGTCACTTGCCAAATGGGGAAGAAGCCATATTGCAAATTACAGATGAAAGACACTGTAAATAACTTTAATGCAGTCTATGTGACAATCAGGTTGAGACTAATATGAGTACTGTTATACACGACAGTACTCATCACTGTTCGTCTTCAAAGTGCAATATGTTTTCTTCTCCATTTGGCAAGCGCTTTTTGGCTACACTGCAATCAAAAATGGTTTAAACTATTCAAATAATTTACCGAATTTTTAAAGTATGTAAATTCAAATAGCATATTAAATAAATAGGTTGTTATTTATGACATGATGATATGTATTACGTGCGTTTTGGTCTCTTTACACAATCTAGAAAATTATCTGGCTCTTCTTATACTACGTAATAACTTAATTAATGTTTGTTAATTTAAATGCAAAATAATGGTTATTAATTTGTATTACATGTTTAACGTAATTTGTAATTATCATCTTTTACAGAATATATCTGGACAGCCATTGTTCTAGCAAATATAGGCAAGGCTGGTATAACGGGTGCATTCTGTTTAGTTTTTGTCTACGGATGTGAATTATTTCCTACATCTTTACGAAATTCTGCATTGGCTTTGCCTTGTTTAATGGGTGGAATCGCCAACGTTTCTTCTCCCTTCGTATTACTCCTGGTGATTAAATTTTCTTATATTTACACATTTAAAAAGTTTTATTTTGTTTACAAAGATCCATTTTTTTGATTTAGTCCAGGTACCAAAGAACTTTACCTCTTATTTTAAATGGAATTCTGTGCATAGCAGGAGCATTTGCGGCACTGATTTTGCCCGAAACATTAAATAAGCATCTTCCGCAGACCATCGAAGATGGAGAAAATATGGGAATAAACAGTTGTTTTATGTTCTGGTAAGTTCTCAATTTATATCGTTATAATTAAGATGACGAGATACGAAAAATCTAGAAGAATTTGTAGAATTTATAATCTTGTTTTTTTTTTCTTATGATTATTTGATTCTAAAGAATAAGTGAAAAATGTTAAACAGTTCAACTTTAAATACTCAGATTTATCAAACAATGTGGACGAATCAAAATTTTCACGATACAGGATGATGCATAAAATTTCAATTTAATGAGTGAAAATTTAATGAGGAGTATAGTTCAATTATGCCTACTGTTTTAGCAATCCGGGTTTGAGTCTAAACCGTCACTAGTAATTTGATCCGAATATGTAGGGTCTTGTCTCATCATCAGGCCAGAATTGACAAGAAAGAGAAGCCTTGGGAGCATGCATGTTGCAATCTTTAATTATGAAGTGTAGAAAACCAATTTAAGTAATTTCAAGTGCATAAAGTGAGAAAATGCATTTATATCATGGGTACAAAACCATAAACAGTTAACAGTAAAACTGAAATTTTCAGAAAACTAGATTTGAAAATTGTACCAACCAAAAGTCTGCTATTTTTCAGCTTATGGTTCCAAATATAGCGTATTGAATATAATAGGAATACTCTATTATATTCAAGTTACAAGCTGATAGTCATAATCAATTTTGCATAAAGTTAACTTATAATCAGTAACTGGCTACAAGTACTTGCTACAAGCTATAAGTATTATAATTCTTTTAGGTTGTAATTTGTAATTTATATGAAAGAGGGCCCAGAAGGGATCCTCTTGGATCCCTTTTGGGTCCTGTTGCATAAAAATTACAATTTAATGATGAGTGACCGCTCTCCATGGCCTTGCAACCGGCAATTTTATTATAGATCATGATATATATAGTTTCTTTAAAATGTAACATGCAATGCTAACATTTTTCTTAAATTTTGCAGGAAAAGAAGAAAAGATGTGTATAATTTAGACAAAACGATGAAATAAACATTACAAGTAAATTTTTTAAGAATAAATTATCATTAAAAATATTCCTAATTTCCTCATTTTTACTACTCATAGATATGTAATAAATTATCACATTTTAAATTATGTTATTATTAATTATTCAATTAATTAAAGACTAATATCAATAGTAAATAATAATTAAAAGCTTTAAATCAGAGAAAATTGTAAAAAGTCAAAAGAAAAATGAAAATTTAATTTGTATTATCCAAATAAAATGATAATAACTTTAACTAGACAAAATGTAGAAATTAGTACGTAAGAATTTTATATACAAAGAGAAACAAACGATTATACATGAGCCTTTTTAGGCTCTCATAATCCATTAAATCCTTATGGAAATTGAGAGACAATTAAGTCTCTTTGCATTGGCCTTAATTGTCTCTCAGAATTTTATTGTTTCTCAAGGCTTATTCGAGAAAATTAAGCAATAAAGTCACAAAGTATTGAGACTAGTCTTATTAAAATGTATATACCACGATGTTATATGAAGAACCTTTCCAAAATTAGATACGTTTATGAAAGTGACAAAAGAGATAGGACTTGAAAGAAACCAGTTCCAAAATTAGTTTATAAATAAGAAATTCAGCCTTTAAGCAACTAGAATGAATCTGCATAATTGAGTTCGTTCACCGAACCTGTGAATCTGATTCTTTGTATCTTCTGCAATCTTTTACAAACGTGTTAAGAGTTCCTCGTATACATTTCACATATGATCAGAACTACTTGAAATATATTTATAGTGTAACCACTGTGATAATTTGGGGTATTTTATTCTGAAGGTTACTTTAGGGATAATGTATTGGTGAGAATAAGACATCGCAGCAGCTCCACGAAGCAGATGTATGAGTTATGGAAGCTGTACAGCTCATAACTCATACATCTGCAACACATGGTATAATTTATAATTTCGATGGACAATGCTGTTCTTTAATTCGAGATCGTTTCAAGAATTCAAGATTTATTACATTTGCAGTTGTTTAACGTAGCCAAAAACACCCTCTTTCAGAATTTGTAACCAAGAATAATTGTTCTGGTGTATCCTGTAGTGAGGAAGATGTATTACATAAGTCCTTTCTTCAAAGTTTTTCTTAAAGTGCATCAAAACTTTGAAAGCTTTCTGACTTTCACTGAAGAACTGTCAAAGAATTTCCTATTAAAATTAATTTACAGGTCAAATAGGAAATAACAGAACAATAAAGAGTACTGCAATGAGTTATTTAGAGTTGGTTTTTGATGAAGATTTTCGTGGACAATGAGAGAAAACTGGACAATGAAGTCATCCTGTGTTAACACCTTCATAAAATAATTTAAATCATAACAGATTTTTGGAGTCATTTTCATGAAACTACAAATTAATAATTTAAATAACATATTTATAAGAATATAGATATTTTATTGTTATTTTATTGCAAAAATTATAAATAATTATATAATAATAGATTGTCTTATATTTATAAATAAATTTTTTTTTTCTAAACGAAGACTTTAAGTTTATTATATCTATCTTTCGGATTTATATTAATGAGAGTTTTAACAATATTCATTTAGAACATTCAACCTTAATAATCCTGTTAAATAAATTTATATCAATAAGTAACATACATTAAGGAACAAATAGAAAAAACGCAGTAATTTGAAAAATATGCATCCAATTTGATGGTATTCTTTATTATACCGTATATTACCGAAAACGTTTAGCCCAAAGCATTGACATTACTGTGCAAATTTGAAAAATCATAAGCATTGCGCGACGAATGTAACGACTTGAACGAATGTAATGACTTGAACGAATATAAGATTACTGGATTGGCTCTGCAAAATCGTAACCTCGCGAAAAGTAGGCAGGCTTGAAGGGCATGAGTCTTATCAGGATTTTTGGATGAGCACATAGATGCCTAAATTTCTAAATTTTTAGCAAAAAATGACAACCATAAACATACACAATTTTTTTACTCCTAGAGTAATTCTGGGCGAATTTTGGAGAAATTTTCGTTTCCGAAAAATTAGCAAAATTTAATATATAAATATGAAAATTTAGCCAAAAATTTTTCAAAATTTAGCGTGAAATGGACATGAAAGAAAATTTACTTAATTAATGGATAGTTTCAATTCAATCCGTAATTATTTTAATGGAAATTCAGATAGACTGTCTTAACCATCTGATTATAATTTGTTGAAACGTAAAAATCTTGAGATGTTTTCACATTAAGATAAAAGTATCACTGACTGTATTTTAAACATTTTCGTAAATTGTATCTCTGCCATCATTAATATGATTACTATTAATGAATTGGTAGCAAAACATTCCATTATCCTTTACTGGATCAATAAAGTATGTGTTTTTAGATAATGAGAACGTACACAGCTTTTTCAAGATGTGATATTTAGTAAAATATCTACGAACATTACACTGAAGCCACTCAAAGCAGGAAAAGTCCTATCACGTCAATGCCCATTAAGTATTTAGAAGCTGCGGCATTGTCTGGACACACATTTCATCGTTTTAATTTAGTAATTTATATTTAATTTTTTTAAAATAAACATTAATATTACTTCATGTTAATAAAATTAAATCATGTCAACTCTCTCAAGAAAACTGTCATTATAATGTTTAATATAAAATATTTCTTATTGTTATTTTATCCAAACACTAAGCTGATACACGAAAGATAAATTTAAGTTTATTCTTAGCGATATTGCAATAGAATATGTAAATAATTAAATTATAAATATGTAAATTAGGCTTAAGAATATGTAAATTAAGCTTGTGGAAATTATTCATAAATACTTGTTTAATCATCAAAGTCAACGAGGCGAAGAGCACTCGATCTGCGTACAGTCTGAGACACTTAACAGCGAAAAAATAATGTAATAAATGATAATAGATCGTGATAAGTTTCATTCATTTACGGCACTGTAGAAGTACATTTATCATCATTCATCGAAGAGTGAAATTACGAAAGACCTCTGTTTGCAATTGATAACACGTCTGTTATTATACAAAATAAAAGATGTAAGTTTTTGAGAAAACGTTAGAAGACACATTCATCACACAACTATTATTTTTCACTGTAAATATAATGCATACAAGTAGGCCTAATTGTAAAACGGCCGATTATGAAATGTATACGAATGAAAATAATTTTTTTTTATGATATTATATTAGTTTAAAATTTCAATATACTGATGCTCGAGGACAAAACCGCTTTGCAGAATAAAAGGATATTAAATTCGAATAATAAATATTTTACGGGTTATTCAGAGAGTTAATAAAAAAGAATTTTTTATTAACTCTCTTATTTATTAACTCTCTTATTAACTTTCTTATTAACTCTCTATTAATGACAGAATTTGTCTAGCACCTGACACTGTAATAAGAGATTTGTTTCCTCAAAAAGCGTC
The DNA here is from genome assembly GCF_000671375.1 of Centruroides sculpturatus. Taxonomy (NCBI): domain Eukaryota; kingdom Metazoa; phylum Arthropoda; class Arachnida; order Scorpiones; family Buthidae; genus Centruroides; species Centruroides sculpturatus. Next base: position 70,714 of record NW_019386215.1, on the reverse strand, counting down.
CGAGTCACGATATATAATTATATATATTTTTACATTACTGATTGTTACATATAAGAGGGAAAATATGGCAATCGGTCAAAAATTGAGCCTCTTTCCATGACTTTTACATTTATGGACTCTAGGAGACCTTGAAACATCGCAAAATGCAAAAACTCAAAGTTTTTATATATGTATAGATGTTAGTGTGTAAGGGGGCAGAATTTTGTTCACCCTCTTTGAAGCTTAGTAACTCTCGGGCTTTTTGTCGAAAATTTCTGAAATTATGTAGAAAAATTTGTGTATTAGTGGGATTAATGCTATTAAATTTTGGTGGTTAAAGCTCGATAAGGCGGGGAGATAGAGGAGATCGCGTGTCGTATCTCTAGTACAGTCGGAAATAATAAGGATTTTACTCGTTATTAGCATTTACAATTTTTCCTCTTTTAATAAAACTCATCTCTATCCTCAAAATTAAGCTTTTTTCTACTTTATAATAATTAAAAGTATAAAATTTTTTACAATAAAATATAACATATGGCGCTACACGCAGTTGTAAATGTTGCCTGAAAAGCTAAGCAACTGGTTGCTGTATTTTTTCTATATTCTACGAAGACTCATTTCCCGAAATTTGTCCCGCTATTTCGGAAATAGCCTGTAATCGGAAATACGTTCGAATAACTTAGACATCGCGAAGGACGTTTTCAAGAACATTTTCCGAATTACTTTTACGCTACACACAAATTTTCAAACCTCATCATTGTACAAGTACTTTTAATTTTAATGCGCAGCACGATTGCAAACAGGTTCTAATGCACGTAGTTGTTCATTAATACTGTACTGTACATATTTAGATTCATCGATAGCGTGCAAGACTGTTAGAAGATGAACTTCGACGACGTTTTACCCATTTTGGGAGGCTTCGGACGATACCAGATTATTTTATACTGCGCTTTATTAATACCTACAAATTTTCCTTTCGCATTTATCATTCTCAGCTATGTTTTTGTATTCGCCACTCCCGAACATTGGTGCAAAATACCAGAACTGGAAAATTATGGAATTGCTTTGGATGAGGTCAAGAATCTGAGTATCCCTTGGGAGGAGAGAGAAGGAGAATGGCAACCGAGTCAGTGTAAAATGTACGACGTTAACTACACCAACGTGGCTTTGGATTACCTGATTAACAACGTGTCGTCTTCCAATAAAAGTTGGCCCGTTACTGATTGCAAATTCGGATGGAATTACGACAGATCGATTTATTATAATACGCTAATAACTAAGGTGAGTTTTATGTTTCTTTAATGTTTAATTGTATCTAGCAGTACTTGTAAAATGTATTTTTGTGTGTGTGTGTGTACTGTACCTAACAACATTACAAAACTGCAAGTAGTTGTGAGCAGGGGCGCCGCTAGCTGTTTTAACGCCCATGTGCAATACCGATTATGCCGCCCCCTGCTTAACTACGACTACCTACGCCGAGGTTGCTAGAAAGGCTCTTTAGTGTTGTCTCATAAGGGTGTGAAAAAAGAAAAGAAATACTTTACAGAGAAAAACTATTTATTATTACTAAGTTATTTTTGTTTACTTAAGTGTAAAACATTATAAATATTTATCTACAGAAATTGAACTCTTCTTGCCTTTATGTTTGCGATACCTGCTATCAATTTTTTTTTGTATCCAAGCTGTCTAAGATTTCGTGCTCAATTAAAACTATAGCTAAATTACTTAGTCTTTGCTGGTGCATTGTTGATCTTAAATAGTTTTTTTTCTATAATTTTTAACTTTGAAAAGGACCTTTCACCAAATGCAACTGAAACCGGTAATGTAAGTAATATTCTTAGTGCTATTGCTGTGTTCGGAAATGTTAAAATTAAGTCATCAGTAAAAAGGTATTGTAATAGGGTTTGTGGATCATTAGATTGGTTTTCTAGAAAATGCAACTTTAAAGTATTGATTTCATTAAACAAATCAATACCGTTAATGTCTGTTTCACTACTTGAATCGTCTTTAAGTTTCAGATTTAAATTCTAACCAAATTAAAATATCATTAATTATACTTAGACCCATGTCAGAAGAATTATTAACAAAATAATTGCAATTTGATATGCGATAGAACTGTTCGAATGAGTACAAGTACAAATTGAGAAGGAAGCTCTGTGGGGATTCCCTATTTTCGCCAGTCCTGTCAACTTCTGTCATAGAGCACGACTATGGGTACTTGGCCTTTCAGGCACCGCCGGATAGTTCAACCTGCCGACAGACGTTTCGCATTGCATCTTAATTCTGATAAATGCCAATAGAAACGCTGTTAAGCTATAATATAAATAAGAATATAGTAATTGCGCACCGGTCAAATTTTTTTCTCCATGCGAAGACATTTCTTATGCTATAAGTAGGGTGGGTATTATGACAATGACTTTGAATAATTCGTGACCGATCGCTCGATTTGCCGCCCCCCTGGACGTGCCGCCCGCGTGCGGTGCCCGCCTTGCACGCCCGCTTACGGCGGGCCTGGTTGTGAGCACGCCAAAATTTGTATCAGTGCTTAATTAAAGTTGTTACTGTTAATTTAAAGTGTTTCATGTCTCGTTCGTCTGTTACGTATGTACATTTTTGTCCGTCAAAGGTGGATTTGGAAGGCCACATCTATTTGTAATCTATTGGTATTGGCAACAGTATTGATTCAGAGTTAGGTCTAGTCTCGCGACTGAAATACAGTCAACATGGATAAGACGGATATTTTTAAGAGACAACAAGTCTCGATGAATACCAGAATTTCGGGAATTAGTACACTCGTTAATAACGACTTTCAAGATTTCGACCTACACTCCGCTTGAAAGGAGTATTTTCATACTCCTCTAAGAGCTGACTAAGCATTATGAAGCTTTGGAGCTTCATAATCAGCTCTTAGAGGTTTGTCAAAATGACGAGGAGGAAAGCTACGAGCTTCATTTTAGTGAAGTGGAAGAAAAAGAGACAAATCATTTTAGTGAAGTGGAAGAAGACAAGAGACAAAGAGAGCTGATCAGTTCAGAGGTCAAACTGTCTAGAATACAAGTTGCCTACTTTTTCGGGAAATAACTTAGTGCTATGCCTTTCGTGATATGTTCACAATTATGATACATAACAAGGCGGCTATAAGTGCAGCACAGAAGCTTCACTATTCAAAAACGTCACTTTCGGGAGAGGCAGCGGTCTTTTCCATTAGCTGGAAGTGACTGATGCCAACTATAACTAGTCCTGGAATCTGCTGAACTATAGGAATCAGAATCGCCGACAATTGGTCCCGTGTCACTTAAAAACACTCTTCGAACAGCCAGCCTTGAGGAGTGAATCCGTTGTAGGCCTGCGTAGATTGGTAGTTACTACCGTAAAACATATCAGAGCGCTATGGCACTTGAAGTGGAAGTGGAATGGATCTAGTTTTAATCTATCTGTTTATTGAAAGATTGGATGCAGATACTCGACGTGAGTAGGAATTATCCAACAAAGATAAGGAATATCCAGTGCTTAGAAGCAGTGGCGTAGCGTGGGTGTCAGCCGCCCGGGGCGGAGAAAAATTTCGCCGCCCCCTTATTTAGGTATCTCAATTTAAAAGATTAAAATTCAGTTTCGTCACATAATAAGTAATGAAAAATTCCGTGCTAGTGTTGCCACCTTTTTAAAATCGCTGACCCTGACGGCAGGTGAGGTTTGTTCGAACAGAAGTTCCTGATGCATGCGTATATCATTTTGCAATGAAGAATAATTTGCAGTGCATGCTGGTTCAGTAATCAGTTACAGTTAGCGACAAGGGAAACTTGCGTAGGAGTAACGTAAGTAATCTAGATGACAGCCCTATTAGATATTGGAGGTGTATATGAATACGAATGATCCGTACAAGCAGAAAAAAAAAGTCGACAGGTCGCGCACGACATCGACGGCGAGTCGGATGGTAACACTATTCCGTGCTCATTTCAATCGGTCCGAATCGTAGATGGACGAAAATATGAAATAAAATGGTTCAAATTCTTACAAGATATTATTATTATTTATTGCGAAATTTTGCCGATCCCTAAAACGTAATTTTGCCGCCCTCTAAAAAGTGCCGCCCGAGGCGGGCCGCCCCTGCCGCCCCCCTACGCTACAATACTGCTTAGAAGTCTCAAGAAATACATTGAGCAGAGATGTCATGCACTAGAAGCTAGCAAGACAATTGTTAGAGTCAAAGTTGCAACTGCTTCAACAGGCACAACAAATAGATGAAGTAACGCACGAGAAGCGACTGCGGCTCTAAACCTCGCACCAACGGCAAACAATAAAATTTGTGTTACTTGTAAAGGGTTACGTCCACTGTATAAGTGTATCGACCAGAACAACAAAATAACATAGTGAGAAAGAATGTAAGAATGCCTTATGTTTTAACTGTTTGAGTAAAAGATACAATTAGGCAAAGTCCGTTGGCTACAAGCTGTTATCGGTGCAGTGTCAGGCAACATTCATTACAGTAGATCCCCCTATAAGACGGTAGATACGTTCCGTTCTTTATGAATCAATTTTGTAGGAATCATAGTTTACGGACTACGGCTGTTTGAAAGGTTTTCTTTCATAAAATTAATCGATTCTAGACTAATTCGACTCAACATTTCCAAAATACGTATATTTTTTTGAAAATAATCCGTATAAACTACGTTATAAACAAAAAATTGTAGGATTGCTTACCGAGTGTGTACCGTTCGACTACGCCCGTTGCTAAAGCTTGGTTTCGTCGCGGAACAGCGCATCAAACCGCGGCCGCGATTTCTGATATTATTTTTCTGCGAAAACTTCGTTGACCTTTGGAGACATCCTTAATATAAATAATTTTTATGGCCGTTAAATAAGAAATGTTTCTTTCACAAGAAATGTATAAAATTACAGTACTGGACAGACGATAGGTCGCCTAACTCGCCGTAGCGTGACGCTAGACGGCGAAAAATATATATTTAATTATAATAAAGTTACAATAAATTAAGTTAATATATAATTATATATACAGTACCTAATTTATATATAATTAATATATAATTATATGTACAGTACCTAATTTATATATAATTATATGAACAGACGATACTAAACTCGATTTATCCGCCTAAACGTCCGTAGCATGGCGCTACAGACGGCGGGAAAGTAGTTCGGCTGCCCGATGACGTTTTACGTATTATAGGAGTTATTTTTACCGTTGTTTACGGATACTGCCACAATTTTTATAGGAATCACAACTATAGGAAACGGTTTTATAGGGGGATCTACTGTACTTCATCGTAACGAGAAAAAATCTGGTGCGATGGTTTGTTCGACCCAGAGCCAGTTGTAAAACATTTCACGTAACCGCAAGCAGAAGCTTGTGTAATCAAGCTTCTGCTTGCGGTTACGTGAAATGTTTTACAACTGGCTCTGCGGTTACGTGAAATGTGCGGTTATGTGATAATGTTAATGAATGACAATATTGATGTGTCTTGTTGGACTCTAGTTCGCAGGCGAAATTTATTTCAGAAAGCTGTCTTGCAAGACAGTCTTAGACGTACTAAGGAATTGGCCGGTCTACATCAAGCACAACTAGAGGAATTGTAAAGCTTAATTTTAAGACTAGAACCCGCAGTCATAATTTTGAATGCGTTGTCTGAGTTTTCATAATGAGCAAGTTATCCAGTTACAAGCTTCAGATATGTCTGGAAGTAACCGGGTGTACCCAAGCAAAATACCTTACCTTGGTCAGAGGACAAACTTGGCAGGTAATCTTGGAGCCCGAATACTTCGCAAACATCCTGAAAGATGGTAAAATTCCCGATACTCACAGACGACCAACGGCCTTTAATACCAAATTTGGTGGGTGCTTTCTGGCAGACTTTCTAGCAAACATCCTGCATCCATGACTATATGTGTAAATCAGGCAAACTTTGAGATACAACAGCAATTACAGCGTTTTGGGAAACTTGAGGAGATAGTTCAGTTTTCTGAGAAAATGACATCCGAGGAGTAAGCATGTGAGAGACAATTTATCTCTAACTACAGCAGAGGACCAGACGGACGTTACTATGTGAGGCTTCCATTCCGTGAAAACAAATCTGATTTAGAAAAATGATATGACATTGCGCTTATTAGGCTCAAGCATTTGAATAGAAGATTAGACCAACAGCCAGGGATAAAAAGTAAATATCAGGCATTTCTGTGGGAATACTATGCTTTAGGTCATATGGAATTAGTGGCAAGTATTGACCAAAAGGGATCTCCACTATGGTGAATTCCTGCATGATGAGATAAATAACTCAATAATTAAACCAGACAGTACTACGACATCCCTGAGGGTGGTATTTGACGCATTTAGTAAAACATCAACATCAACACTGAATGACTGTCTATTAATTGGGCCAAAAACTCAACAAGACATCTGAGAAGTACTTCTTCGGTTTAGATTGCACGATGTAGCAATAATTACAGACATAACAAAGATATTCCGGCAGATTTGGATTGACAAGTATGGATATGTTGGAGCACGGAATAAACGAGGGAAAAGACTGCTTGAATTTCCCCTCGATCATAATTTAATTAATTAATGATCTGTAACACCAAATTCCAACAAAAGAACTGTAGCAAATAGACATGGAGATCAAGTGATGGAACAACAAGAAACATTATTGACATCATTTTGATCCAAAACAGATGGCTCGTGACTGACTGCAAATTCGGATGGAATTACGACAGATCGATTTATTATAATAGGCTAACTAAAATGAATTTTATGTTTCTTTAATTAATGTCTTCTAATGGCTAAATTTTTCCAAATGAGAGGGGAAGGGTTCTTTATAAATGATCTCTACATTCTAAAATGTTTACATTCTAAAATGTTTACATTCTAATTGATTTACATTCTAAAAAAATGTTTACATTCTAATTGATTTACATTCTAAAAAACGTTTACATTCTAATTGATTTACATTCTAAAAAAATGTTTAAAACGTAACATGGTTGTTTGGTTATGCACGCAATTTCCAGAAGATGGAGATACAATTTAATGCTTTTATATGGGGAAATCCTTTTCCAAATATTCTCGGAGACGGAAGTAGATAGAATCAAACAATTTCTTGCTTTAGAATCCTGTTTAATTCTTCTATTAAAATACTGTTCAAAACTTTACATTTCTTAATTTTCTACTAATTTGACTTTCCCGGCCGTTATGTACGTATAGCAATGGCGAGTATTGGAATTCTGTCAAATTTGACTTTGCAGATTTTTGCAAATCTCCACGTTTTGAGACTTCTTAAACTTAAAAATGTCAAAGAAAGGGAAAAATTCCGCGTATCTCTGCCTGTTGGCGTTTATTTCGTTTAATATGTCAGGATGCGGTAAAGAGTAACAAAGAAATTTTTCATGGTAGCTTGTGTATAGCATCTAAGAGCATTGATGTAATGAAAGTTTGATGATTAAAGGGCCAGATGGAAGGAATCGTGTGTCGTCGTCAAATAAGTAAATCTCATAACAGATGGCGCCATACACAAATATATTTGTTGTGATTAATAATATAAAAACTATTTTTAAAATAAAATCTCGGGAAACTTATGCAACTCGTGACTGAATTTTTTAAACTCGTAGAAACATTTTAGAAAAATAAGCCAATTAATGTCAGTAGGCTACAAAAAAGTACATTTTATAGAAATGTTATATTAGAAGTTTAAAATGCTAATTTATAAAAATTACATCAACATCATAAACACTATTTTTAAATTAACCCGTCCGGATTCGATTCCGGATCCCCCCGAGCGGCAGGCTGCCATCTTAAGTTTTTTATGGTACAGTACAAGGTTTATGAATTCTAACGTTAATATTGTATTCGTTTTTATATTGATGGATTTTTAATTTATTCGTGTTTTCTGAAATATATTTACGATTGTTTATTTCATAGAGTTGAACGATACTGAATAATAAATACTCTAAGTATCTATTCGAGTAAATTATGTGTGAAGAGGAAGTTGTAGCTCTTGTCGTAGACAATGGTTCCGGAATATGTAAAGCTGGATTCGCGGGTGATGATGCTCCCCGAGCTGTTTTTCCTTCAATAGTTGGACGACCACGTCATCAGGTAGGTTTATATTTGAATAACATATTTTCTACTTTCTGTTCAATGAAAGATGCTTTCAAAGTTTTAAACTTTATTATTAATTTTTTGACATCAAATTTTAAAATTCAAATAATTTTTTTAATGTTTTAAATCTTGAAATTTTAATGTCTGATAACGTAATAAATCGAGATTAAACAGAGATGCTCAGAGTTTAAAGCTATGACGCTTGATTCTTAATAGTTTCAGGAGAAAAAGCTTGGAGGTGCCTCTCGCTATTCGGGATGAACCCTGCCTCTAAAACAGAGTACTGTACACACGTACCGGTAAACCTGCCAGGTATACCACCAGCCAGGTTTAAAAGTGCTCGCTGCAAAATAACCGATAAACGCTATTTTTTTTCTCTCCTATTTCCTTAAAAGTAAAAATTNGATTATCTTACAATTTTCAAATCATTTATTATTATTTATTGCTTACTTGTAGTCATGTTTTAGTCGCGTTCCTGAGTTTTAGTTTAAGTAGTAAAACTACATTCAACAGACTACATCCACAAATACTGCTTCATTTAATACATTAAGTTTTATACTTTATCTGCATTTTCGTTTTTATCTCAGTATATTTATTACCATAAACTTTATACTTCTGCGTTGATAACTTAATAAACTAATTTCATATGCCCGCAAAAGCTTTAAACTTGTGGTTATTATTGTTACGTTAAATTATTAAATACTGTTGAATTGATAGCGAGTTGTTTACTTAACAAACTGCATATGTATTACGTTAATAACAGGTTTATTATATTTATGTTAAAAATCACTTACTGATTTAAAAGATTCATGTCTGACTGTATTAATGTCTTCTATGTGAGCATAAAATTGCTATAACGAACTTATCATACGAAAAAATAAAAGATAAAAAAAACTAAAATAAAAAACGGCGAAATGATGTAAATATAAGCTTTAATCAAGCAGAATATGAATTTCGGGTATTATACCTCTATTCAGTTCTGTTTACAGTGTATATGATATTAAAAACGAAAATTTCTTTGCTATTTTAAAGTATTGCGAAATAATTTCATGTTTTTCATACATATATGCATATATTTCAGTAGGAGTAAAGTACACGCATATCTCCACCGTGTACGTACTAAAATACTTATTTATTTTTTATTAAACATACAAAAAAACCTTAGTGTTTTCAATGGACTAGAAGATAGCTTATCTGAAAAGCTTTAAAACAAGACCTCAACGAACTCTATGTAGAGAGTAACCGAGGTATTAAAGGTAATCAGTTAATTATTGGACATACTGTATATATATTTTTATTTTATACTGTAGTATTTAATATTATTACTGAATCATTTTTCAATTAAACTACATTTTTATTGTAAAAATTATCATATTATTTTGTATTTTCAGTGGAACATCGTTTGTGGTCAAAAATGGAAAACAGCCCTTGCTAATTCTATGCTATCTATTGGATGTGTCATTAGTGAATTTTGGATCGGGTTTATCAGCGATAAGTATGAAAAACAACGCAGTTTTTTGAATCCTTTATCTGATACAATCTAACATTAATTTTCTTTAATAATTTTGCAGGTGGGGTAGGAAACCATGTCTATTCATCATGCTCGTCTCCACTATTTTGATCGGGTTGGTGTCTTGTTATCCGCCAAACTATACGGCGTACATTATATATAGAGGAATCTTAGGTTTTACTTGTTCTTCGTGTTATCTTACTCCGTTTATTTTGTGTAAAGTTTTTAAAAGATTTTTATTATGCTAAATCAAATTAGTTATAAGATTATTGGTATACATTACACATTTTTATAGTTACAGAATTAACGACACCCAATAAACGATGTATTACAGGAATGATCTGTGGAATTGTTTATGCTGGGGCTCTAATTATATACACTGCAATAGCATATTTATTAAGAGATTGGTTTTATATAACACTTATGTATAGTATTCCATTTATACCACTTTTGGCGTATTGGTGGTAAGTATTTTACACTTTTCTAAGTAAACTTTGGGCAATGAAAGCAATGTACTGTATACGTAAAAGACGTTTTTATAATTTTAAATAATATTTATCAAAATTACTCTATTACGATGATTTTCATATTTAAAAATATATAATACAGATAACCCTCGTATAACACGATACTTATATAACACGGTTGGAAAATTGAGGATATCCTCCGTATACCATTACTTCTGGTTTCACTCTAACGCGGTTTGGGAAATCCTTTGTACAAAATAGTAATAAGTGTAAACTCTGTTATTTGGTACTTTTTTTTTATTCAAGTAAAAACGCGCCCTTCGAAATTTGCCCACGAACTGAAACTTTCAATTTGTTTTTTGTGTTTTTCGTCAGGTTTCATTTAATGAAAACCGATAGTAGAATGTGTTTGTTCCTTGTCCTAGCATTTCTATCAAGCGGGTGTCGTCGTTGTTTTCAGACTTTAGCTTTTAAGACTCACTTTGTTTTGTTTTTATACATCAATCTTCATATTTAGTAAAGTTTATTTAAGTATTTTTAGGTAAGTGTTATTAAACTTTTTTAAAATCGCAGGCACCGTGAAATGACAAACGACATACAAAGGTAACTCGGTACTGGAACGATTCGATATTCGAGCACAAGTTCTGCAAAAAAAAAAACGCTCGAAACTCGACTGAACAAAGGCGATCCTCTCGAAGAAATATTCAATTAATAATATATTAATATCCATACACAACTATGATAAAATTATAAAAACGTAAAGACGTTGCTGATATTTTTGACCAAGATGGACAAAAAACTAAAATGAAGACGATACTTCGTAAAAAGAAAACGTCCTTGTTTAACTAAAATAGATTATACTCACAATTGACTAATATTAATAAAATAATATTTAAAAGACTATGTAGCGTAATTAATTAGTGCTTCTAAAATTTTAAATTAACCTAACTTATTTCTGCAACGCCTACGAATCAGAATGGACTGAATTTTAAAGTGATGTAATGTAATATTTATATGTTGAAATGATTTATAATTTCGATATTCGCAGGTTTGTTCCGGAATCACCGAGATGGCTCATAAGCCAAAATCGCATCGACGAAGCCGAAAAAATCGTTCAGAAAATCGCTAAAGTTAATAAGAAAACCATCGAGAAGGATTTTCTAAAGAAATTCCTCCAACAAAAAAAGGTAACATTTCATTATTTAACATAAACTATAATCTCGTTACGTGATTAATTAAATGTTTAAATCCAGAAAGAAGGCTACGAAAGCCAAACGTCCAGTTCATCGTCGTATTTAGAACTGTTAAAATATCCAAATATGAGATGTCGACAATTTATTCTGTGCTTCGATTGGGCAATAATAACTTTGGTGTATGCTGTCTTGGTATACAACGCGATGAACATGAAAATCAACGATTATCTTGCAAATGCCATTAACTCCTTTTCGGAAATACCAGGAATTCTAATCGTCATGGTAGCCATGGATAAGATTGGTAGAAGATTAAGTCTCTTCTTGTCCATGGGAATTGCCGGATTGGGGTGTTTGGCTGTAATGTTCTTCCCACCAGGTAATTTTTATTTACCGTATTTTACGACATAGGCTCATAGCATAATGAATTTCTCCAAATTATATGTACCGATACTCATGTACTAGGTATTTTATTTGTAAGTTTATTTATTACTATAGCTATGTAACTTTCACATATGTTAATGTTAAATATGAATTGTTAGTGATTTCTTCTAAACTTGTCTTTTTCTTTAATATGTAATAGTGCAAATTTTAATTTAGTCTCGAGTTTTTCGTGTTACACGAATTGACGTCATCGAACTCACTCGTGTTACTATATGACTCGCATAATTGGTAGTCTCGAGTTAAACCCATCGAACGAACTCGAAAGACGAGCGGAAAAACGTTATACTCACTTGATTACGTGCGTCGTTAAGCACGATGGGATTATTTACAATGCATCTGGGTTTGCGACTATAATGATTCGACCAATCAACTTAACCGTAACAAGTTGTAAACAAATCAACGTGAATTAGTTTACACGTGTTACAGTTAAAGGGTTTTGTCTTATAACAATATAGTAAGCAGAAACATAATGGAAACCTCCAATGGTTTATTTTAAAATTAAGCGAAGAACAAAAGGATATATTAGTAAATATATATAGAAAATAATAAGAAAATAAACAGTAAAAAATTCGACAACGAATTTACAAAAAAAAAGACAATTTGATTTGTGGAGAGAGTTAGTTGAAAAATTAATTGCGTGTGCTGGAGCTTAAAATTTAATCCGTTGTGTAATGGAAAAAGTATTTTAATTTAATCCTTTTTTCGTGCAGTTTTCTTCCTTGATCTATTTCTTAAATTGTTTTATCTATTAAGATTATTTATTAATCAGAAGTGTTAAGTTCTGATTAATAAATAATCTTAATATAGTGCCTACGCTCTTATAATTTATACATTTAATTTACTATTATTTTAATTCTCTTTTTCGATGAATTAGATCAGGGGTGTCCAACCTTTTTGTTTCTCTGGGCCACATTGGAAGAAGTCTTGGAGTTTTGGGCCACAAGTATTTATATATATTATATATACTTGTGGCCAATATACAAGTATATTTCAGGATTAACATGTTTGGATTATAATAATAAGTATTAAAGCTTTATCATGAAAAATAATATTTTAAAAATTACTTATACAGACATTTTCAATTTTTACTTATAAATAGATAAATTCATTTATTAAAAAAGAGACAAACGAAAATTTATTTGAAAAACGCAAATATTTGTTTTATTTGGGTCACTAATTTATAAAAACCCTCATTTTACACCATTTTAAAGTACAGTTTTTTTAGTTTTTTAAACTGACGGTACTCAGAGACATCTGTAGAGCAATCTAACAGCTGGACGGTCGCCATATCTGGGATAGTGACTAAAGAAGACGTAAGAAAGGGATTCTGCGAAGGGAAAAAATAGTACCTAAATTCGCCGGTAGGGTTGGATTTGGCGCTGTTGTAGCGAAACAGCTAAGAATTTGCATAAAACACAGCTGCAATTAACAAACACGCGAATGAATAATCGGACAGAGGTTTCAGTGCAATAATGAAAGTTTAATTAATCAGCAAATAACCTTCCTCCTTCAATGTGACCACCGTCCTGCTGGACACACATTGCATCCTGAACACCGTGTTCTCTACATCCGAACGTAACATATCTGCAGGAATGTTCATCACAGTTCAAAAAATGTTGTTCTTCAAGGTCATCAGGTTGGGGACACCATCAAGACAGACCTTAGACTTTAAGTAACCCCATAGGAAAAAGTCACATGGGGTTAGATCCGGGGGTTAGAACCTTCAACGAGTGCAATCGCAACATCACTGTCTGTGCAGACACGGGTTTTTGCCCTCTACCAGGCCGAACTGCTAAGGATCCTGTCTCTTCAAATTTCTTTATCAAGACTTTCTCTGCATTAATTGATAGAGAACCTCTGTGCCGGTTGTTACGGGTTCTAAACTCACGAAGAGCGCCCGGTGCGCTCCATTGGTTAAGATAATAATGTTTCACAAGCAACGGACGCTGAGGTAACGAAAGATGCACGTTGAACTCTGCTGAAGTCTGGAATGCACTTCGGACTTTTGTCCTTGTCTTTTAAGCTCAAACGACCACGTCATTGTGAATTTGGATTTTGAGGTGTTACCAGCGCGTTAAGCAAATTCTTAGCTGTTTCGCTACAACAGCGCTAAATCCACCCCTACCGGCGAATTTAGGTACTACTTTTTTCTTTCAGGAATCTCTTTCCCATGTTGTCCTTAGTCATTCTCTCAAATTTGGCAACATTCCGGCCGTTAGATTGCTCTACAGATGTCTCTGAGTACCATCAGTTTAAAAAAAACACTGTATTTATGAATAATATAATAATACGTAGCCCAAAAAGTAGCAAAAGCGCCAAATGATAGTTTTTCTGTCAAACAAAAGAAAACGTAGCCACATTTGGCGCAATATAGCCAAATGTTGCAACGTTGGAAGGAATACTAAATAATGCTGGAGTTGGGACTTAAGGATTATAGACTCAAATGCGAGGAAAGGAGAGGAAGGACAAAAGATAAATAAGTGAGGAAGGTTGGAAAATTAAGGGTCAATATTTGCATAACAGAAGGTTTATTTAACCTTTCTCACTACTTCTCATCTTTCCGATTTTCTCTTCTTTCCCCGAATTTGGGACTATAATCTTTGAGTCACAACTCCAACTTTATTTAGTATTTCTTCCTTATTCACACATTTCCAAGTATTTGAAAATATTTTCTTTCCACTGAAAAATAGAATATGTATAAACTTTGTGAAACTTCTTTTTTGAGTTTATGCCGTTGAAATAAATAAAAATAAATAAATAAATAAAATTTTTTGGTTTTGTTTACATATTTATTGGACCGCATTGAAACTTGCGTTGGGCCGAGGGTTGGACACCCCTGAATTAGATACTTCTTTTTATTTTTGGAAAAATTTGTTGTATAATTTTATCAATTAAAACGTCCGGACCCGAGTTAACTCGGGCAAGTTACATAGCGTTACAGAACACGCGGTCCTTTCGGCCCAAATTTTTTTTTATTTTTGGAATGTTTTTTGCCTTCAAATTTTTTCAAAAATTTTTACCATCGCAAAAAAATTTTATCGCGATTTTAATCAACCTTTAATGACGCGCAATTAACGCTTAATTGTTTTTTAATGCGATTTTTTTATCAAAATTAATTAATCGTTCTAAAGTTGTAGTGCACGGATTTGACTTCGGTAAAGTTATTTAAAGCTACTTTCTGATGTCAAAAACGACCTCCAATTGTTTTTTAATTTTTTTAATTAATATATTTTATTATATATAAGTTTAATTAAATCGGGGGTCGGAAATCGCAATTAAAATTTTAATTTTTTAAAAATATTTAAAAATATACCGCCAGCTAGTATTCACCTACTTTAAACCCTTCTTCTCCCGAGACGTCTATGAGAATATCCCGGGAAATCCCACACCAGATGTTCTCAAGGTCATCCAGCTGTGTAAACAATGACTCATTGGTGTCAAATTTCGCAGAAAGGCGAGACAAAGGAAGTTAAACTTTGAAGCTTTTTCTTCAAAATTAACGCATTTCTTTCGTTTTTTTTCAGTTTTAAGTATTTTTTATGTTTAATTAAAAATTCTTTTAAAAACATTCGTACGGCAAGTGGTTAAAATTTTTTGTGTTGACTTGACATAAAAAGAATTGGCATCTACTCGTGGTCGAAAAATTCGTTGTCTTCTTAACTCTTTCGGCTCTTTCTAATGCTTCGATTGCTATCAGAATAGCATATCCGTCAGCCATTTTCACTTTCGTGTAGACATCTCACATGCTCGACTCAAAGTGAGTAGGAACTCACATGGTCATATGGGAAAGCTCGTGAGTTATAACTCGAGACAACCAATTTGACGTCAGAGTGTGAGATGATACCACGTGACACCTTCAACACGGTCGGTGTTGTAACACGAAAAACTCGAGACTACGGGCCAGATAGAGTAAAAAATATTTGGGAACCGATTGCCAAAGGCGAGGGATGGATTAAATACACTAAATACTTTTCCTAAATATTCTGTGCCGTGCTGTAGGGGTGCGTCTTATATGCCGTAAAACACGATAATTTATATCAAATGTTTAAATTATAAATTCAACTAGAACATTTATCATACTAATGATTTATTACAGTAAAATGCTTTTTACGTGCTGTACGGTATATTTGTATACGAAAATTTTGTATACGAAAATTCGTATACAAATACGAAAATTCAGTTCGTATTTGTATACGAACTGAATACAAATTTCAGTTCGTATTAATTGCAATTGCATGTCTTTCTCAAATTAAATATTAGAATTACACGTCTAAATCAACAATTTATACTTAATCACATATTTAATCTCAATTTTGCAATTTAAATATTACTGTGTTCAATATGTAAATTTTATAATTTCCAAAATGCAGGTAAACATATGGATAAATGTGAATTTTGTTTTCATATACTAAATTTTTCTCCTCAGATTACGTTTGGACCGGTGTTATTCTAGCTATTATTAGCAAAGCTGCTATATCGGGTGCATTTAGTTTGGTTTTCGTTTACGGTTGTGAATTATTTCCCACATCTTTACGAAATTCAGCATTGGCTCTACTTCAGTCAGTGGGTATACTTGCCACAGTTTTTGCTCCATATATATTACTTCTGGTGAGTAAATATTGACGCACATAAATATACTTCTAGGAAATTTTTCATTTCTATTACAAGATTCAATTTTCCTTTAGTCCACATACCGAACGACTTTGCCACTTACTTTAATTGGAATTTTCAGTATACTGGGAGCATTAATTTGTTTAATTTTGCCCGAAACGTTAAATGTGCATCTTCCACAGACCATCGAAGATGGAGAAAATATGGGTATAAATAATTGTTTTATCTTCTGGTAAGTTCGACTAATAAATTATTGTTTAATAATATGTTTTAATTACGATGGTTGACTGATAAATAAGGTCTCTTACAGCGGCATTCCTCGGAAAGTGAAAAATATAAATGATTGCTTAGCACCATTGAAGTGTCTAATATCTGTATTTGTATATGAACTCTTAGTTCGTTGCGTCTTTACATAAGAGTCGAGTTTATATATTTAACATTAACTCGTCATTTTTATTCCGTACAAATTAGCAATCATTGATTGAATTTTTAACATTCGAAAGTTGCTCACAATCGGAAAAACAAATTAATTTGGTGATATACTATGGAACAACTACTCCAAAGTGGCCATCTTTTTAAAGAGCCATCTAGCAAGGCTAGATGGAGCCATCGTTTTTTAGCACCTTGCAGTGGCGTAGCGTAGTGGAGGCGGCAGAGGAGGCCCGCCCCGGGCGGCACTCTTAGGGGCGGCAAAATTTCGCAATAAATAATAATAATATCTTGTAAAAATTTGAACCATTTCATTTCATATTTTTATCGCACCTACGATTCGGACCGATTGAAATGAGCACGGAATTTTTCATTACTTATGACGAAATTCAATTTTAGTCTTTTAAATTGAGATACCTAAATAAGAGGTCGGTGAAATTTTCCCCCGCCCCGAGCGGCTGACATCCACGCTACGCCACTGGCACCTCGTCATTCTTCTATCTTGCGCCATGATAACACAATACTGTATCGCTGTAACAGAAGAGACTTAAAAACCTGAAGTTATAGGCTATTCTGAGCCGTCTTTAGAGTTCTGATTTGGAATCACCATAGTTGTGTTCGTCCCCAAAATGAAAGGTTTGCAAATATGGATTAAACGTTTCGAGACGTATTGCTTTAAATATTAATTGCGTTTGAATAATTATAATAAAGAGAAATAGCTTTATTATTCTTCACAACTGTTCATATATACCTATATCTTCCGAAACTAATTTTATAAAAATTGAAACCTTATTTATTAAATCAAATATTAGAAGTCATTATTTGATAAATGAAATAATCTACTGATCTAGTTTAAAAAGATTTCCATAGAAATTTTCATTTATTTTAGAATTATTCCACGCTAACAGCACGGAATTAAACATCCATTTTCAATATTAAATTAAATTAAAAGGTTTTCAGAGGTCAGCCAGTTTCTTTAAATGCCTTCGAAATCTTTTCAATACTTTAAAACATTTTCNTTTTTTTGGCCTCGAGGATCGTCCCCGAAAGCCTGCTGAATCTTGCGAATGGTTTACACTCGGGTATCGCCAAGGTTTTTGGCAAAATTTGATGTAATATCGCTGCTCACGCTGTTCAGTCATTTTCCAGCTTAGTGGAATCCGACGAGAGCGCACTACATGACCTCACTCATAGGCCTATTGCCAACGACTGACGCTTCCTGCAGGCGGGAAAAAATTCAGGGCTGTGCATGACTGTCCCCTCCACAACTCCACCGAAGGAGGCCTCTCGCGCATCATTGGTTTACGCGAAAAAAATAAAGGTCCGATACTTTTTGAACAGACCTTGTAATGCCGAATAACCATGTACGAATTTCCGGTTTGAACCGGAAATCACGTTATTTCAATTCAAACATTTCCCCCTGAAAAGAGATAGGGATGACAAGGATGACTCTATTGGGAACAGGAAAAATGTGATGTACAGGGACAAAACATTACAAATTTGAGGCGGAGAACATATATTTTAAATTAAATAAATTAAAAATATGATTAAAAATTACAGCCGGAATTCTGACTGTGTCACAATAAAATAATTGCTTGTGAAAAATACAGTGGCCACCTTATCTGAAAGACATAAGATGACAATTTTATTTCCATATACAGGGTGTGGCATTTACTACGGATAGAGGACATCATGACTGTTCAGAAAATTAAACATTGTGTTTAGTAAAAGTGTCATAGTTTTCGAGTTATTGGACATTTTCTAATTTTTTGGAAAATGGACTCCCTCGTTCACATTTTTCAATGTCATAGTCACAAACCAAGGATTGTCCCTGTCTGTTTTTGAATACTAGTCTTGGATGCATGTTCTATCAAACGTAAACTACCATTTTAGTGTCATAGACTTTGTTTTTTGAGAATAAAGAATAATTCAAAATTTTTGTTTCTTTTTTTTTTGGTGTAAAAAAGGTACTGTAATTATTAGTTATGCAAATTATTAGTTAGTTTGTCACACAGGTTACAGTACTTTTTTACACCGAAAAAAATGAAACAAAATTTTCAATTATTTTTTGTTCTTAAAAAACAAAGTCTATGACAATAAAATGACAGCTTACGTTTGTTAGAACATGCATCCAAGACTAGTATTCAAAAACACACAGGGAAAAATCCTTGATTTGTGACTATAACATTGAAAATGTGAACGAAGGAGTCCATTTTCCAAAAAAATAGAAAATGTCCAATAACTCGAAAACTATGACACTTTTACTAAACACAATGTTTAATTTTCTGAATAGCCATGATGTCCCCTATCCATAGGCAACGGATTATCCACTCTTTACGCCACACCCTGTATAATAATTCAATATCAAATTGGTTGAGTACACGAAGAAAGAAAGATGAATGTAACTGTGACATTAGCATGAAATTTTAATATAAAGGCAGAAGAGATAATATGTCTTATGACAATTAAATCTTCTGTATATATATAATCGAGATAGGTTGATGATGATGATAATAATAATAAGCGCAGAGCCCAAACGGTTAGAGGTTAAAAGTTGAAATTTGGTACACAGTTAGGGTACGTTACGAAAATGTACACTAAGAAGTGATTTTTCGAAATTCCCTCTCCCCCTACGGGAAAAGAGAGAAAGAATTAAGGCTTATCCTAAAGAATTCAGCTTCTACTGTACTATTTTAGATGCAATTTTTTGCTTTTAACTGCGTTTCAGTAGGGTACCACATGGGAATGAAAGAAGTGTATCCCTTAACAATGGAAGTGTTAAGAGAAAGCGGCGTGCAAGATTTACAGGCGCAGATGCGGTATTTTGAGTCTTTGTAGAAAATCGAACATATTTTCAGACAATGTAAAAATTCTTTAATTAGTCTCAAAAGAGACTAATTAGAGAATTTCTTGCACTCAGTGAAAACTAGTAAGATCGGTTTATAATCTAATCTTCGCTATCGTTACTTTTTGCCTGAACAACGTCGGGTACATCTGCTAGTTTTATTATAAATGTAAACGTCTTCTTATAAAACATTCAAAGTCAACAGTAATCCTTCTTCTATCTTTCCCCATTGTTCAAGTCAGTGCCATGCGGTAGATTTTCTCAGTACGATGCAAGTCTTCGAAATGCCGCCTCTTAAATGCTCCTTATGTCGCCCCCTTGCGGTGCCGCAAATGCGGCTGCCTCTCTGTATCATAGCACGGCACGGCCCTGGTTCAAGTGTCATAAATGTTGCAATATTTTATATACAGAGACAGTTAGTGTTGTTTGTTTCTATGGTATCTCCTGATACCATAGAAATATTTTTTATAAAGCAACAAACTCTTGACGAGTCTATAACATAAATTTTGGTAATAAATATTACTAATAAAAACTTTACAATTTTTTTTTCTAGGAAAACAAGAACTAAAGCGTATAATTTAGACGAAACAAAGAAATAACGATTGAAATCAAGAAGAATTAATTACGAAAAAAATCATTATAAATAAGAATGATTTTATCTTCTTGTAAAAAGTATGGAGCACTTTTAGAAAGTCATAAAAGTGATTAAGAATAGCAAATTAAAATAAGAAAATGAACAAACTTGAGCTAAATAAACAAACTTTAGCGCGACCAAACTTTATTAGAAATAAAGTCTGGTACTAAATTGAAATGCCTAAAGCGTATAATTTAGACGAAACAAAGAAATAACGATTGAAATCAAGAAGAATTAATTACGAAAAAAATCATTATAAATAAGAATGATTTTATCTTCTTGTAAAATGTATGGAGCACTTTTAGAAAGTCATAAAAGTGATCAAGAATAGCAAATTAAAATAGGAAAATAAACAAACTTTAGCCCGACCAAACTTTATTCGAAATAAAGTCTGGTATTAAATTGAAATGCCTAAAATAATAAAAATTACATATAGGAATCAGATCTATGCATTTTTAAGAGTTAATTATTACATGATTTTGTAATAACACTGCTCTACAAGTACCGACGTTCTTTCTATTTAATATTTATTCAAAAGATCCGTTCACCCGAGTGTTCGTTGGTGTGAGAGTGGCACTATTTAAAAGTACGCTACATCGAAATTTGATCGTACATAAATGCGGTACTCAAGATTTTAAATATGTAATCGAAAATAATCAAATTAATTGTATTTATATAAATTATTGAGGAGAAAATGACTGTATAATAGTGATGTAACGAATATTCGGTTACTATTCAGTATTCGGCCTATTTTTCGCTATTCGGCCGAATACCGAATACCTAAAAACAGGATTAAGAAATAACAAAAACATAGTAAATTAATCATTTTGGTATTTAGATTTAATGTTATCGGATTAGTGTTGTTTGTTTATATTTATTTATAACTTATAACATGCACAAAATAAAAAAGAAAATAATATTAGTCATATGTATTCACAATTTATAATTACAAAGATCAGCACACGTACACACACCTATTCGTTGGAGAATCGTCGCGCATCTGAGGGTATGACCCTGCCTATTCTTCTTTTTAAGCGTACGTCTTTGCTCTTTTCTTTTTTTCCTCTATCGCTCTAGTTTACGTATGCCTATGCATACACCATAATAGGCGCTCACGATACTTTCGATTCGTCACTTTTCTGTCGTAGATTTCCAATTTTACAATTACGTGACTCATAGCTTAGTGATAACGGAGAAAAGAGACGTCGGAATAAGTCACATAGGACGTCGGAATAAGTCACAGTTACGATTTCACAAATTCGAGACAGCTTGGTAGCCCGAACGGCCCCAGGCTTTCGCCCGTGCACGCTTTTATTACAAGCATTTAGCTTTCCGAAGTCTATGACAACAATTGTTTGGCATTGACGGCCGCGAATTTCGCTCCAATAAGCTGCCTCCACTTGTTCGATTATGTCATCAACTCAATTTCGTATTTATTTTCTCATTTTCACTTCGCGGTCCTTCTCTGTTCTTTTTCCGTTATTTACACGTGTAGGTCATTTCATTGTTATCTATGTTTGATATCATCATTTGTCACATATTGCCATGTCGCTCGTGTCTGTCCGCTACAACTGTCAAGAATTAACGCGATTGGCGAAGCATAGTGACAGCGGCCAATAGAGATCAGGTTCCTCGCCATAATGCGGTTTGCGCGCCAATTTTCGTACGTGCGTTCATCAAGCCGAATTGTTTGGCCGAATATTCGGCTATTCGGCCACGCTCCTGGCCGAATATACTATTCGTTGCAACACTACTGTATAAGGATTTTTTTCATCCTTATACAGTCATTTTGTTTTCTCATTTACACGAGGAAAAACTCATGTTACACATTATTCATTGGTTTGGTATCGTAGAATAAGGAAACACAATCGAGAACAAAATTCGTTTACTCGTCTATATCAAATTCATCAAATTTACGATGAGTAAATTATTACGAATGTAACAGACATTATCTATGGATATATTTTGTTTAACTTAATTTAAATTAATCAACATAACTACACGTACTCCTCGTATAACACGTTAGTTGCTTTCCGAAAAAGTGTCGTGTTAAGCAAAACCATGCTACAGGAAACAAAGGGCTAATGTAAAACATGGTGTTTCATTCCATAAAGTTAACTAAAGCATAATATTCTTTTTCGTCACTGTGAAAAGTATGTTCATTAAAAACAACCGATAATTAATTAACGAGCCCAATAAAAGGTACTGTTAATATTAATTTTATTTAAACGACGACATTTCCTTTTTACAAAGTAATGTCAAAGTAACAAAGTAACGTCAAAGTTACAAAGTAATCTGAGCTTTTTCATTGATCTTGATCACAACAACAAAAAATCCCAGATGATGACAATTTTTACTTACGTTTAAAAAAGTTTAATTACAATTACGTAAAATTATTTAAATAAACTTCGGTCAATACAAAAATTAATATATTGAAGATTTTACTCGTTACTAGCATTTGTAATTTTTTTTATATAAAACTTGTTTCTATACTTAAAATTAATCTTTTTGCGGTTTGATAATAATTAAAAATACGAAAAGTTTATATAACAAAATCTCATAACAGATGGCGCCAACACAATTTCATTTATTATAATATAATTAAAAGTATAAAAGTTATTTTCTAAATAAAATCTCACAACAGCCGAGAAAGTTACGCAACTCGTTACTATTGATAGATTTTTTTTTATAAAAAACAGTTACATTTCTTGAAACGAACGATCTTCTCACTTTGAATATAGAAAGATCTATATTTGATTGTTTCGTGTAAAATACATACACGATATTTTCTATCGGTCAGGTGAATTCATAAAATTTGCTTATTTACTATACTAATTAACGTTTACGTAACTAAACTGTAACACGCATATTTAATAAAACCGATGACGTCAGGTAAGCGCTCTTAAAATGTCGTCGAATAAACGAAATATTACGAAATTCAGTAATAATTGCGCTGTCGGTCAATCGGAAACTTGGTCGGAAATTACCGGACGAACGAGAGGGAGGTTTTCTTCTAGTTTTGGTGGTGGCGAGGTAAAGATGACATTCGATTATAGAAATTCTCGCTTCTAGCCCCTTGTGGAGAATGGAAACCGAGGGAGGGAGGCAGTAGGGAGAGTCTTAATCCCAATCCGTCGTAACTCGGGGGATAGAAACGTGAAACATGCAGTTATTTAGCCTCAAAATTCAAAAAGAATCCATGACGTCAATCGCATTCGAATTCCTTGCGAGCTTTCTAATCTCGCAACAATTGCCGTTTCTATGCAAACGCGTATTGTTGCAACACGATTTTGCATCACTTTGCTCGTATTTCACTTGCCGTGTGCGATCTTTGCTCTTGTTTCTGCTGTTTTTTTTGCCTTTTGTCGGTGTTTTTTGTCGGTGTTTTGTCGGTGCTTCTTAAAACCACGTTCGGCTACCCGAACGTGGTTTTAAGAAGACTTGTGGACGCCGACATTACACCAAGTAAGATTTTAATTAGAATTTAGCTAGCCGTAAGATTTTATTTTCGTTTCGTTTAGTCCAACTTTCGGAGACGACATCGGCCGACTCGGACTTTGCATATTTGCGTTTACATCTGCCGTCACTTGTGTTTTTTCGGGTTTGAATAACCATCCGAAACGCACCTCTTTCGACTTTTAAACTAGCCGCCACATTGGAAAGCGACCGAAGCGCCGAAAAGGATTAAGTATTCGTTCATTGGTTTATTTTCGTAATTAATTAATTTAGATTATATTTTATAAACACGGTCAAAGAATAACGATTATTTGCAAATATCTTATTTATACAAATTCAATTAAAACTTATTTAATACTAACTCTAAATACGAATTGCTTATCGTAATTTTAACTGAAATATACACTCGACCGAAGGATAAACGGAAACCGTATTCTGAAGCATGACGTCCGGGACGTCAAAAATTTCGCCCTTTAACCTCCGACTTCTTCATTAAATCTATGTATTAGTTACAACGCTTTTCAATGGCTTACTTTGCGATAATTAAATTGTCTGCAGCTCTGTACCACTTAAAACACATCTAATACACTTAACAGTTATGTGTTCAGGCTGGACACAAAGAATTCTTTTCCTTTAAGCTGTTTGTCTCTTTCCACAATGCGGTCTTTTCTGAGTGCAGTCCATCTTCCACACTTACGTAACCCTCTGCAAACGCTTTGTGCCACTTAAACATTCGTCTTATGTTTTCGTCGATTCTCGTGCGCAATTTCTCTCTTAAATGCCGTCGTTGCGTTTAGATTACGCACGTTAGGGTAAATTGCTCTAGAACGAAACACTTGTTACGACTTGGTCTTGAGATCGAGTAGGAGTGCCTTTTGCGCATGGCTACGTGCGGCGTGTCTCTACTTTACGTACAAATAAACACAAAATAAACGTAAGAGAGTTTATTCGTTCCGGGTCGGTCGTCTTTACTGCAAACGCAGTTCGAACGTTCTAGCAATTTCCAGTAGGATCTAGCGCGAGCTCTGTCGTGAGTATTATTTTGTACTTTTTCTGCGTTAAGTATATCCGAATCCCATTAATATATATATATGTTTCTTTACAGAATGAAGAGCTGGCGGTTTTGGCGTTGGCTTTGGCCCAAGAAGACGAAGAATTGTGAAGGGCGTTCTCCTTCCGCAATCGATGAAATGAGGGTCTTTTTCCCCTTTGAGCGGGGAGAGGTACTCTCTTCCATCGATTGCGTAAGGGGTTCTTCCTTCACGGGATCGCCTTCAGGAATAACGGATGTCGACAGCATTCTCTGTTCCGCGTTGAACGGAGAGGAGACATTTCGCCATTTGGATGTATTCCGAAAGGTGAAATGTCTCCATGTTGTCGACATCATCTTTGACGCACTGGTAGGGGAGGAATGTTTTGATCATTCCTCCCTTTTCCAACGAGTGGGATCCTCTCGTTCGGTGNTTAGTGTACGCACATTAGGGTAAATTGCTCTAGAACGAAACACTTGTTACGACTTGGTCTCGAGATCGAGTAGGAGTGCCTTTTGCGCATGGCTACGTGCGGCGTGTCTCTACTTTACGTACAAATAAACACAAAATAAACGTAAGAGAGTTTATTCGTTCCGGGTCGGTCGTCTTTACTGCAAACGCAGTTCGAACGTTCTAGCAATTTCCAGTAGGATCTAGCGCGAGCTCTGTCGTGAGTATTATTTTGTACTTTTTCTGCGTTAAGTATATCCGAATCCCATTAATATATATATATGTTTCTTTACAGAATGAAGAGCTGGCGGTTTTGGCGTTGGCTTTGGCCCAAGAAGACGAAGAATTGTGAAGGGCGTTCTCCTTCCGCAATCGATGAAATGAGGGTCTTTTTCCCCTTTGAGCGGGGAGAGGTACTCTCTTCCATCGATTGCATAAGGGGTTCTTCCTTCACGGGATCGCCTTCAGGAATAACGGATGTCGACAGCATTCTCTGTTCCGCGTTGAACGGAGAGGAGACATTTCGCCATTTGGATGTATTCCGAAAGGTGAAATGTCTCCATGTTGTCGACATCATCTTTGACGCACTGGTAGGGGAGGAATGTTTTGATCATTCCTCCCTTTTCCAACGAGTGGGATCCTCTCGTTCGGTGCGGGCAACGATGGAAAGGAAAAAGTATCGCTTCGTAAGAGATGTGAACGACTTTTTCCTTTGCTATTTCTGAAGGATATTACTAACCTAGGATAAGAAGGCAAGAGGTTTTTTCGTTTGTATTTTCCTCTTGTCATACTAACAACATTTACATTTAAGGTTTTCGTTTCAAGTTACAAACGTAGGATAAGGAGGCAAGAGATTATTTTCGTTCGTTTTTTCCTTTTGTCATACTTATATTTACTAATTTAGGATAAGAAGGCAAGAGGTTTTTTATTTTATTTTTTTCCTCTTGTCATACTAACATGTTGGGTCTTTTTTGGTGTGTACTGTGTTTCTAGACCGAAACTGATTGTTTGTTTCTTTCGATCTCAATTGGTTGGATTTCTTGTTATATATACTGTATACAGTATATATAACAAGTATATATACTGTATACAGTATACAGCATATATACTGTACACAGTATACAGTATACTGTACACTGTAAATAGTATTCTGTATATATACTCTATACAGTATATATAACAGTATTTTAAAAATGATTTGGTGTTCAGCACCGAATTGTAGAAATTCTGTCGCCAAAAGCGTAAGATTGTTTAGTTTTCCCGCTGGCAAATCCAGGAGGCTAAATGGCTTCAATATTGAAGAAGACATAAGTAGAAACAACTGAGAATTCGAAGCTACGTGAGATTTGTAATATAATAATAATTGATTACTTGCTTAGAAGACTACAGAAAATTATTTTCCTCTTCTATTTGATATTTTCTTTTACCATGAATAACAGCCATACACGATTTCTTGAATATATTCAATAAGAAAAATTCAACTGAAATTTAGTGTATATTTTATAATTATTATTGCTTTTATAAATTCATATCTTTGATACAAATAATGCTATTTGCTGCAGATACTGTCGTTCAGTGTGAACATGTTGCATTTTTTGAGGTAAGTTTTAGTGAAATTGGAAGATACTGTACAGTATCTTTTTTTTTTTTTTTTTTTTTTTTTTTTTTTTTTTTTTTTTTTTTTTTTTTTTTTTTTTTTTTTTTTTTTTTTTTTTTTTTTTTTTTTTTTTTTTTTTTTTTTTTTTTTTTTTTTTTTTTTTTTTTTTTTTTTTTTTTTTTTTTTTTTTTTTTTTTTTTTTTTTTTTTTTTTTTTTTTTTTTTTTTTTTTTTTTTTTTTTTTTTTTTTTTTTTTTTTTTTTTTTTNTTAAAAAAAAAAAAAAAATCCGATATCTCCCGCAAGGGGACGTGTAACCGTTCGCTGCCGACGAATTCGAGTGATTTGTTTCAACTATATTTATCGCCGCGGAACTGAACGGATAAATATTTATACCTTAAGGAATTAACTACTTCGTCTAGCGACGAATTATAATTTTTAACATAGAAAAAGTTAAAACTATAAAAAGAAATAAATTTCGTTTATATGCTTAAGAAAGTTCCTAAACGAAGAAAATTATTATCTTGCAAACACTTTTGAAGGTTTGCTTTACATAAGATGTAAAGTGTGTGAGAATGGTTTTCTTTACTCTTCATCTAATTTTAATTTCTAAAAATGTTTAATCTGAGCTGTTTGCAGTTTGTGTAATGTAAAAGTGTATGTGAATATAGAAAACTAAATATATTCTTATTTTAACAAATGTCTCGAAATTTTTTCTCTAATTCTTCATTTCAAACTAAATAAATTTATCCTCGTACTTTATTATACGAACCATTGACATGGCTTTTTATTTTGAAACTTATTTAGTTAAAGCCTTTAATTATATATACGTTTGGCTTTCAAATTTTTACAATTCGGTGTTGAACACCAAACCATTTAAAATATATATATACAAGAAATCTAATTAATTGATACTCCAAATTTCCTTGGACGTTCATGGTGCTTGAATTTCACCGATTGGGACACAGTGCTATGGAGACGAGACAGAGCTACAAACACAGATTTCATGTGGCCAAAGCAGTTGCTTTGAGGACAATAACGTAGTTGGTTGAGAAATTTTAAGGGTAGGAAGTGGTAGGACGTCGTCGATCGGCTATTAGAGAATCCTACGTGCCTACGTGCCTATTTCCAGCAGAGGGATCATTAGGCCAATTTTCTTGCGGAAACCAATCACGTTATCACGCTGTGTTTAAATATTGCCTCAATTTGCGACCATATTTGCATGTTGAAAACATTTGTATGGCCATACAAAATGCCTCGGCTACTTCACTGCAGATGTCATCGTTCGTGATGGAAAACCTCACTACACTGAATCTAGTCCCTCGTCACCAGGCCACGTACTGTGGCCTGGTCTATTGTACGCATAACGGAATTGTTATAAAAAAATCCAAAAACGAATTACTTAATTTTTCTGACGTTTAAAACTGCGTATGTGGCTCCATCTGTTATGATATTTTATTATTAAAAACTTTTTATATTTTTAATTATGTATTATAAATTAGCAAAAGTTTTAATTTTGAGGGTAAGGATGGGCTTTACTCAAAAATTATACGCGCTAATAACGAAAAAAAATCGTCATTAAGTCTGACCCAACTCGAGATATAACAGGACCCCATTTATCTTTCCATCCCATTAACCTGGAATCACCAAAATTTAATAGCATCAATTTTCTTAATTTCGGAAAGTTTCGACAAAAAGTTCAGGAGCCATTCAGCTTCAAACAGAATGATACTCCTCCCACACCCACTAACATCCATCCACACATACAGTAGATCCCCCTATAACGCGTAGATATGTTCCACGTTATACGAATTTCACGTTGTAGGAATCCTTAAATACATGAGCCAATCGCAGCCCGACACGTGTGAAGTTTACGGACTACGGCTGTTTGAAAGGTTTTCTTCCATAAAATTAATCGATTCTAGACTAATTTGACTAAACATTTACAAATTACGTATAATTTTTTGGGAATAATCCGTATAAACTATGCTATAAACAAAAAATTGTAGGATTACTTACCGAGTGTGCACCGTTCGACGTCGGCATTGCTTAAGCTTGTTTTCGTCGCGGAGCAGCGCACCAAATGGCGGCCGCGATTTCTGATAAGTTATTTTTTTGCGAAAAATTCGTTTACCTTTCGAGACATCATTAATATAAATAATTTTTATGGCCGTTGAATAAGAAATGTTTCTTTCACAAGAAATGTATAAAATTACAGTACAGTACTGTATTAGACTTACGGTACCTAATTTACATACTGTACAGACAATAGTAAACCCAACTTACTCGTTTAAACTCTCCGTAGCGTGGCGCTGGACGGCGGAAAGTACAGTAGAACCTCGATTATCCGGACTAATTGGGGATGAAGGTAGTCCGGATAAGGAGAAATTCGGATAATCGAAACAAGTACTTTAATTTGTCTTTTAATGATAATACAACATGTTTTCTTTTCGATGACATATCGGCAATATTAAAAGTAAATACTGTATTTAAATCGTGATCAAATTTTCAAGAAACAAACGTTCGTATTTAATTTGGACTACTACTGACCAACACTAACAGACTACCTATTGTTTAAAAGGCCCTCTGGTGGCGAAAGACGGATTTTATAAAATAAAAAGCAGTTGAAACTACATTTTTATGAATAAAACTTTGACAAACTATTTATCGTTTTACGACGAGTAAAATTTTTTCGTCGCGTTCACGGCTTTTAAGTAATGCATAAACCTTCGAGGCGCGAGGCTCTTCGGACCGCTAGGCATAGGCGGTGGCCCACGTTGCCCATGCCTTACGCCACCCTTGGTCATGGAAATAATGTAATTTGAAAATAAATTTTTTCATAAATACGTATGTCAAGTTATATGTTTATTACGACGCAAAATATATTTAAGAGTTTATGGCCACTGTGCCGGGTGAGACGTTGTTGAAACAAAAAAAAATTATGCATTCCATCACGTACATAAACAGTATCGTAATTCGCCTAGTGCAAATCAGCAAATTCGTAAAATTTTTGTTTATTTTATCCGGATAATCAAAAATCCGTATAATAGAGGTCCGGATAATCGAGGTTCTACTGTATATATATATATAATTATAATAAAGTTAGAATAAATTAAGTTAATATATAATTATATATACAGTACCTAATTTATATATAATNTACAACACATATGCGTATCACTATAAAGCAAAAAGTTATGTCAGAATTTCTGCACGCCTTTTACAACCTCGAGACTAAGATTTTATTCGAGAGTTACTACGTTTTCTATTTAGCAATTTAGCAATTAAAAAATCCCCAGGTAGATTTATTTTTCTTACAAAATGTTACATTTACAGATTTATAGCTCTGCACACTGTAGAAAAATCTAGAAATACAGTTTTGTATATCGTAATAATATTAGTCGTCGCCAGAGAGCTCTATAAAGTAGAGAAAAAGCTATAAATTTAAATTTCTCAAAAAATAAATACACAAAAATTATAATAAAGTTAAAATAAATTAAGTTAATATATAATTATATATACAGTACCTAATTTATATATAATACTGTACAGACGATAGTAAACTCAACTTACTCGCCTAAACTCTCTGTAGCGTGTAAGTAGTTCGGCTGCTCGTCTACTATTGGTCCAGATTCGACCAATCCTGTCGCGACACGAGTCGGCGACGACGTTTTACGAGTCCCTTTTAGCGTCTTTATACGAATACTGTCGCAATTTTTTCGCCACGTTATAGGAATCTCCGTTATAGGAACCCGCGTTATAGGGTGGTCGACTGTACTGAAGAAAATCTAATTTTTTTCATTTTTTGCATTTCTCGACGTTTCAAGGTGTTTTAAGTTTAAAAATTTTGGAATGTCATTTTTTCACCGATCGCCATACTTTTCTTCTGCTATATTCGTAACCCCATGTTTTACATTAGTCCTTTATTTCGTGTAGCATGGTTTCGCCGGTTTCGCATAACGACATTTTTTCGGAAAGCAACAACTACTGTGGACATATACAAAGTGTACAGAACCTGTTGTTATATTGATTGATTTAAATTAAGTTAAACAAAATATATTAGTAGATAACGTCTGTTACATTCGTAATAATTTACTCATCGTGAATTATATATAGACGAGTAAACGAATTCTGTCCTCGATTGTGTTGCCTTATTCTACGATACCAAACCAATGAATAATTTGTAACAATTTTTTCATCTTTATTACAGTCATTTTCTCCTCAATAATTCATATAACACAATTAATATGAATATTTTCGGTTACATATTTAAAATCTTGAGTACCCTATTTATGTACGATCAAACTTCGATGTAGCGTACTCCTAAATAGTGCCACTCTCCCACCGACGAACACTGGGGTGAACGGATCTTTTGAATAAATATTAAGTAGAAAGAACACATGTACCTGTAGGGCAGTATTACGGCAAAATCATGTAATAATTAACTCTTAAAAATGCATAGATCTGATTCATATATATAATTTTTATTATTTTATGCACTTTAATTTAGTACCAGACTTTATTTCTAATTTCAAAGTGAACGAATGGTCGCGCTAAAGTTTTATTTTCCTATTTTAATTTGACATCCTTAATCACTTTTATGACTTTATAAAAGTGCTTCATACTTTTTACAATAAAGAAGAGAAAATCATTAGTTCCAAGGATAAATTTGTTGATTAAATTAAATCTAAAATAGATTTAATTTAATTAAATCTAAAATAGATTTAATTTAATCAACAAATTTATCCTTGGAACTTTGTAACTAATGTAAGTATAGAAATTATGAAGCTGTTCCGGTTTTCCACCAGAGGTCTGCAAGATGGATATAAATGCAACTGATTTTTACCTGAGTGATATTATGAAGAATTTTAATGCTGTGTTTTTGGCGTCGGATCCTCTAAGAAAATATCAGCGTCAATTGTATTGTACTGTATATATTTTTAATGTCATTTCGTCGGTTTTAAGTTGTTAGCCATCTGTCTCTAATTGGATTATTAAAAAGGAATATTTTGTAAGGACCCAAATTATTTGTATGGTCATAGATTTGATTTAATCAAGAGAAAATCATCCTTAATTATAACGATTTTTTCGTAAATAATTCTTATTAATTTTAATTTTTATCTCTTTGTCTCGATTAAATTTGTCCTAGTTTATAATGATTTTATTGCTAAATACTTCTTCTCTTTGTTTCGACTAAATTATATGCTTCAGTTCTTCTTTTACTGAAAAAAATTTATAAAAAGTTTTATTAGTAATATTTATTACCAAAATTTATGTTATAGATCTGTCATGTGTTTGATACTTTATAAAAAATATTTCTATAGTGTTAGGAGCTTACTTTGTATATAAAATATTGCAACATTTATGACAGAACTTCATATAAACCAAGAGAGAAAGAAAGAAAGATAACATTTCAACACCGGGGAAAGGTAGAAGAATAATTACTGTTCACTTTGAATGTTTTATAGAATAAGTTGACATTTACAGTAAAATACAATAACTAAGAACCCGGTCCTCCACATAGTTTTTAAAGCTTGCAATATTTATTTTAATATTTAATTGTCATAAGTCATATATTATCTCTTCCTGCTTTATACAGTGATGTCATTATATTAAAATTTCAT
This sequence comes from Centruroides sculpturatus, assembly GCF_000671375.1. NCBI lineage: Eukaryota > Metazoa > Arthropoda > Arachnida > Scorpiones > Buthidae > Centruroides > Centruroides sculpturatus. The sequence goes on along the minus strand of NW_019386215.1, from coordinate 38,346 downwards.
GCTAATATTACTTACTTTCATCCATCTTTCTCTGCGTACTCAACCACTTTAATATTAAATTATATATGGAAATATAATTGTCATCTTAATATGTCTTTCAGATAAGATGACGAATGTATTTTTTACAAGCAATTATTTTATTGTGACACGGTCAGAATGCCTGCCGTAATTTTTAAACATATCTTATATTTTAAATTAAATAAATTAATGTTCTCCACCTCAAATTTCTATTGTCTTGCCCCAGTCATACATCAATACTTTCCTGTTCCCAATAGAGCCTGCTGATCATCTCTTTTCAGGGAGGAAATGCTTGAATTGAAGTAACGTGATTTCCGGTTCAAACCGAAAATTCGCACATGGTTAATCGGCCTTCTGCTCCTGAGCTTTCCGTATCCGGTCTCGGTTTTCATCTATCTAACTCCCTTCTCGAGATTAAGGACAGACACCAGACAGACTGGCTCATGGAGGACAGTAAAAATTTATTGGTATACAATTTTTTCAAATTGCAGTCAAATAAATTTTGATAAATTTCTCTTTTTAAATTTTTGACCGGTTGTTCAATATTGAAATAAATTGAAAGAAATTTTAAGAATTAGAAAACGCGAAGAGATTTCGAATGCATTTACAGAAACTGGCTGACTTCTGAAGAACTTTTAATTTAATTTAATATTGAAAATGGATGTTTAATTTCGTGCTATTAGCGTAGAATAATTCTAAAAATAATCAAAATTTCTATGGAAATCTTTTTAAACTAGATCAGTAGAATATTTGTTATTTTATTTATCAAATAATAACTTCCAATGTTTGATTTAATAAATAAGGTTTCAATTTTTATAAAATTAGTTTCGGAAGATATAGGTAAATATGAACAGTTGTGAAGAATATTAAAGCTATTTCTCTTTATTATAATTATTCAAACACAATTAATATTTAAAGCAATACGTCTCGAAACGTTTAATCCATATTTGCAAACCTTTCATTTTGGGGACGAACACAACTATGGTGATTCCAAATCAGAACTCTAAAGACGGCTCAGAATAGCCTATAACTTCAGGTTTTTAAGTCTCTTCTGTTACATTACAGCGGTACAGTATTCTGTTATCATGGCGCAAGATAGATGAATGACGAGGTGCTAAAAACGATGGCTCCATCCAGTCTTGCTAGGTAGCTCTTTAAAAAGACGAGTAGTCGCTTCACAATAAATCACCCAATTAATTTGTTTTTTTCGATTGCGAGCAACATTCGAATGCTAAAAATTCAATCAATGATTGCTACTTTGTATGGAATAAAAAGACGAGTTAACGACGAGGTTGCAACCGAAGTTTGCAACGCGAAAACGTGAACTTCGGACGTTCAGCACCGCCTTCCTGTAAGACTAGAAGTTTGACAATGACATTTTGAAACATCAGTGGAATCATGCTCGACGTTCTAAACGCCATTGTCAAACTTGTAGGCTTACAGGAAGGCGGCGCTGAACGTCTGAAGTTCACGTTTTCGCGTTGAAAACTTCGGCCGCAACCTCGCTAATGTTAAAGGTATAAACTCGACTCTTCTGTAAAGACGCGACGAACTAAGACAGATATAAATACAGATATTAGACCCTTCAATGATGCTAAGCCAGCGATCGGCAACCTGCGGCTCGCGAGCCACATGCGGCTCTTTGAATGTGAAGCTGCGGCTCTTTAGTTCCATACGCAAATATTATTTATTTTATCAAAAAAAAAAGACATTTAAAAATCGTTCTGAATCGATTAACGAGGATTAGGCACTGATTCTATGAGCCGCCGCAAACTAGCGCTTTGCTAGAGCAAAACGCTAGCAAACATGCGCTAGCACAACCGATGACGTCGAAGGCTCCGCCCCTTTCTTCTTGCCCGCTCTGTTTTTCCTTCGCTAGCGCAGCGATACGAGAGTACGCTCGCTGTTCACAGAATTTAACAACTAGAGCATTTACGCTAGCAAGAGAGAGCGGGGAAGACGGATGACTACATAAACATGTCACATATCGAAAAATAAATAATAGAATTTTATCGATGTACGTAAATTACATGATTAATACATTCAGTATTGAAAAGAAAATAGTATAACCGTTGTATGTAAATAGTAATATACAGTATAAATAGTTAGGCTTAACTAGTAAACATGTTTTTTCCATGCTGTTTCAAAGTTCGGAACGAAAACTGACTGATTACAAGTATAGGTTATAATAAAATCTTGTTCTATAGCCATTCTACATCTGTGGAATCCACGACATATGGACTACGTTACGCGAGCAAACGTTGTGTAGTTTGCGGCTGCTTCTTGCCCGCGTAGTTTACCTAGCAAAAATGGCTCATAGCATCATGGGAAAAAAGGCGGAGCTTAGGAGCGCGAGCGAGCGTACGCTAGCTCCCGCATCCTGTAGTTTGCGGCGGCTCTATCTCTCAGCCACTTGTACTCGCTTTTCACCGCACCCCTCCCCCATGACACGCGTCGTCACTGTCGTCAGTCCGTCAGAAGCTCTCGAATGACGCTGTCGTCGGATGTTTCTATTATCTAATTTGTTGTGAAAAACACTACTGTACCTTGTATATATGAATAAATAGATTAGTTTTTTTCTATCAAAAAACTTTATTTGTTTATTTATGCGAGTACTATTTATTGTTGGCAAGAAAAAATTTTGTGGCTCTTTAAAAACTTTGAAATTTTGTAAATTGTAATTTTGGCTCTTCCGACTCAAAAGGTTGCCGTACCCTGTGCTAAGCAATCGTTTATATTTTTCACTTTCTGCGGAATGCCGCTATAAAAGTCTTTATTTATGTCAACCATCGTAATTAAAGCATATTTTCCAAAATAATTATAAAAACCGATGGAGTCAGAATTTTTTTCTTTTGTTTCCTTCTTACATAAATGTAAAGTACGAAAAATATAACTTTTTTCGTATTTTACATTTATGTAAGAAGGAAACAAAAGGATTAAAACATATTATTAAACAATAATTTATTAGTAGAACTTACCAGAAGATAAAACAATTATTTATACCCATATTTTCTCCATCTTCGATGGTCTGTGGAAGATGCACGTTTAACGTTTCGGGCAAAATTAAACAAATTAATGCTCCCAATATACTCAAAATTCCAATTAAAGTAAGTGGCAAAAACGTTCGGTACATGGACTAAAGAAAAATTGAATCTTGTTGTAAAAAAGAATTTTTTCTAAAAGAATATTTATGTGCGTCAACAATTACTCACCAAAAGTAATATATATGGAGCTGAAACTGCGGCAAGTATACCCATTAAATGAGGTAGAGCCAATGCAGAATTTCGTAAAGATGTGGGAAATAATTCACAACCGTAAACGAAAACCATACTAAATGCACCCGATATAGCAGCTTTGCTAATATTAACTAGTAAAATACCGGTCCAAACATAATCTGAAGAGAAAAATTTAGTGTATGAAAACAAAATCACATTTATACACAAGTTTACCTGCTTTTTGGAAATTAAAAAATTTTACATACTGAAGACAGTATATTTATGCTATGGGCCTATGTCGCAAAATACGATACATAAACATTACCTGATGGAAAAAACATCACAGTCAAACACCCCAATCCGGCAATTCCCATAGACAAGAAGAGACTTAATCTTCTACCGATCTTATCCACGGCTACCATAACGATCAGAGCTCCTGGTATTTCCGAAAAGGAGTTAATGGCATTTGCAAGATAATCGTCGATCTTCATGTTCATCGCGTTGTATAGCAAGACAGCATACACCAAAGATATTATTGCCCAATCGAAGCACAGAATAAATTGTCGACATCTCATATTTGGGTATTTTAACAGTTCTAAATACGACGATGAACTGGACGTTTGACTTTCGCATCCTTCTTTCTGGATTTAAGCATTTAATCACGTAACGAGATTATAGTTTATGTTAAATAATGAAATGTTACCTTTTTTTGTTGGAGGAATTTCTTTAGAAAATCCTTGTCGATGGTTTTCTTATTAAATTTAGCAATTTTCTGAACGATTTCTTCGGCTTCGTCGATGCGATTTTGGCTTATGAGCCATCTCGGCGATTCCGGAACAAACCTGCAAATATCGAAATTATAAATTATTTCAACATATAAATATTACATTACATCACTTTAAAATTAAGTTTATTCTGATTTGTAAGCGTTGCAGAAATAAGTTGGGTTAATTTAAAACTTTTGTGAGATCCGGAAGGCCCTAGGCCTCATTTAATAATTTTTATTAAATATGCTTAAATAATGTCACCAANAGATTTGGATAGATTATTGAAAGAAAATGAAGATCTTTCAATTTCATAAACTCCAACCATTCCAATCACATACATATGGATTATCCTTGGAAGTATAGGAATATTAATTCTACTTATCTGCACATATTATATAGTCAAGCATATTTGTTGGAAACGAAGAATTGAGAAGAGGATCAAGAAAATGTCACAACAAGACATTCCACTTCAAGAAATTCCTCAAGGAAATAATACGGAAGAAGAGGAACAGGAAATAGTCGAACCTGTTGCAAGCTCAACTGAACAAGCTTCAAGCTCAACTCAGATAAAGAAGCACTTTGTTCGAACATATCGACTTTAATTCACATTTGCGTTTGAGATGATAATTTCATTCTTGATTGAAAATTTTTGATTTTATAATGATCGATTTTAGCTACATATATCTTTAGTTTGTAAGTACCTTTCCTGATATTAACAAAAAGCTTATTTAAAGGAATGTACACCCCACTCAAATTGATAAACTAAAGTGATTGATTGGAATAGAGATAATATTATATAGAATAATCTAGATATAAGACTTAGAGTAGTATGAAGAGAGAGAGAGACTTTATTAGAGATATGTATTTGTTAAACATACTACCTTTAAAATGAACAATACTTTGGTGAAAAGAAACTTTGCCCAAAATTGGATTTAAATGACCCTGGCGTCATACAACCTTTAATGAACTCAACCACCTGAACTTTTGTGGTTATTTGAAATGAAGTTTTAGCAGAAAAAGAAGTGTGTCAACATACAGGAAGAAGACACATTATATCATTTTGAACTGCACAGTGAACTTTGAACTGTTAGCAGGTGCTTTTTGAAACAAGAAGACATCACATGATCTTCTAATATACCTGAATTATTGCAACTATAAGAAGTCAGCCAACAGAGGTGCTGCCATAGAGACTCTCAGCAACAGAGAGGTGCATTCGAAACCAGTGACAGAACTATGTCCACTTTTACCGTCAATTCCAGACGAAGACACTTGTGTTCATTATGTTTATTTTAGTAATATTATTAATCTGATGAATTGTTTATTATATTATTTCCATGTATTTCAATTTTGAATTTAATTTGCATTATTGTATATTTTTATGATTTTATTATTATGTATAACGCAATTTTGAGAAAGAGAGAGAGCAATTCGAACTTATGTATTGCAGTGAAAAATCACGCCTTCTTTAAATGTAGTGTGATTTTTGAAGATAAGGGAGTAATGTGAGATCCGAAAGGCCCCTGGGCCTCATTTATGAATTTTTATTAATATGTTTAAATTATCGACAAAATATTATTTCATTTTGTGTGAAAAAACTAGTGTTTTAGACGTGGGAAAAATAGATGACAGATGACACTTCCTTTCCACAGAAGAGAACATCCGCTGTTTTTCCCTTATCCGTTAAAAATCTCGCTCAGATGGGAAATGGTTACCCCTCATTCATCCCCCTTTCATCCGTTCTCACGAAAGAGTTACTGAACGATGATTGGACGAAATTTTGAGATAAAAGGAGAAATTAGTCAGAATTCGAGGAGTCCTCCGACCGATTTGAAAGTGTCCAGACTCCACATACGTTTCCTCCTGATGGCCAACGCCCATAACGGAGCACGATAGACTAAGTCCCGAGTCTACACTTAGAAGAAGTGATATTTTATATTTTGTGCACGAATTGATCTCCCATACGATAGTAATATGAACTCTATCTACAAGGTGTCCTCTACCTATACAGAAACGAAGACGACAACTAACAGGTCGTATGTTTAGAACAATTTTGTGAGCTCTCTCTCGAACGCGCATTAGCATAGATTTAGTCGTAGCCTCTAGTTTGTCGCTTAAATGGTTGTAATCGAATTTTTGTATTCGTTTGTTTAGTTTTATTAAATTATACTTATGTTTATTATACAGAATGTCTCCTCAATTCATTCCGAATCAGATCGTTATCGCGTGTTTGTCCGCGCCTCTATAAATTGACAAACTGGTGTCGGGAACCTGACGAAGGAAGAAGGTGAATTCGCCATCACCAACTTCCGCTCTAGATTATAATAAAACAGTAAGGCCCTCCACACTCGTTTCCCTACGACTGGGAAAGGCCGTTCTTTGGACGACTGAGAGCTGGTCTTACCGACTAGTGCCCGTAAGTGGCGTAGATTAAGACCTACGTCCTTGGCTACTCCCACACTTTAGAAGCACTAATTAATTATGCCACATAGTCTTTTAAATATTATTTTATTAATATTAGTCAATTGTGAGTATAATCTATTGATAAGACTTATTATACTGATTTAAGTTGAGGATGAAATTAAATTAAATCAGTCTCTTGGTCTGAAAGTTTTACTTGCACCTGCATACAATATTATATTGTGTTTCGTACCTTTTCCTTACTTATCAGCAGGTGTTCTATCAATTACATTTCTAAAATACAAACATATTTTAATTATACAATGAAATTTTTTTAAATTTATAAAATGTAATCTGTAATTAGATATTTAAAATAATTTGACGAACTTATTCCTAACTTCTGCATATAATTACAATTTAAATTTTATAAATTTTGGACAATTTTTGTATTTTAGTAATTTAACTGATATAACACCTGCTGATGAGGGACCTAAAGGCAAAAAGTTTATAACAAACTTATCATTGGTGTATAATAAGTCATAGATATTTAAGCAAGAAGGTAGGTTTACAAAAGAATAGTTTAAACTACAGGTATCCCTCGTATAACTCGGTAGATACGTTCCGAAAAAGTGCCGTGTTACGCGAATTCGAAGCAAAGGATTTATGCAAAACATAAGATTACGTTCCAGAAATTAGCAAAAGTATACTATTTTTTTTTGTTACTAAGAGAAATATGTTTATTAAAGCAATCAAAATTAATTAACAAGCACAATTAAAAGTACTGTTAATATTAATATTAGTTAAACGAGGGCGTTTTCTTTTTACGAAGTATCATCGTCATTTAAGATTTTTGTCGATTTTGATCAAAAATATCAGCAACGTCATTACTTTTTTTTTATAATTTTATCATAATTATGTATGGATATTAACATATTATTAATAGAAGATTTTTTCGAGAGGATCGCCTTTGTTTAGACGAGTACCGAACGACTTTTTTTCAGAATTTCTGCTCGAATACCGAATTGTTCGAGTACCGAGTTACCTTTGCATTTCGTTTGTCATTTTACGAATGATTACTTGCTTGCTGTTTTAAAAAAGTTTAATAACACTTACCTAAAAATGTTTTTAAAACTTTACAAAATATCAAGGTTGATGTATAAAAAAGAAACACAGTGAGTCTTAAGAGCTAAAGTGTGAAAGCAAGGACGACACCCGCATGATAGAAATGCTAGGACAAGGAACAAATACATTCTACTATCGGTTTTCATTAAATGAAACCTGACGAAAAACACAAAACAAATTGAATTTTCAGTACGTGGGCAAATTTCGAAGGGCGTGTGCTTACTTGAGTAAAAAACTACCGAATAACAGAGTTTACACTTAAAATTTGTGATATTTTGTACAGAGGATTTCCCAAACCGCGTTAGAGTGAAACCAGAAGTAATGGTATACGGTAAGTGTTATTAAACTTTTTTAAAACAGCAAGCAAGTAATCATTCGTAAAGTGACAAACGAAATGCAAAGGTAACTCGGTACTCGAACAATTCGGTATTCGAGCAGAAATTCTGAAAAATCCTCAATTTTCCAACCGTGTTAGAGCGAAACCGTGTAATAAAAGTACCGTGTTGTAACGAGGGTTACCTGTATTATATTTTTTTAAATATGAAAATCATCCTAATAGAGTAATTTTGATAAATATTATTTAAAATTATAAAAACGTCTTTTATGTATACAGTACATTGCTTTCATTGCCCAAAGTTTATTTAGAAAAGTGTAAAATACTTACCACCAATATGCCAAAAGTGGTATAAACGGAATACTGTACATAAGTGTTATATAAAACCAATCTCTTAATAAATATGCTATTGCAGTGTATATAATTAAAGCTACAGCAAAAATAATTCCACAGATCACTCCTGTAATACATCGTTTATTGGGTGTCGTTAATTCTGTAACTATAAAAATGTGTATTGTTTACCAATAGAGTTATAACTAATTCGATTTAGCATAATAAAAATCTTTTAAAAACTTTACACAAAATAAACGGAGTAAGATAACACGAAGAACAAGTAAAACCTAAGATTCCTCTATATATAATGTACGCCGTATAGTTTGGCGGATAACAAGACACCAACCCGATCAAAATAGTGGAGACGAGCATGATGAATAGACATGGTTTCCTACCCCACCTGCAAAATTATTAAAGGAAATTAATGTTAGATTGTATCAGATATGGGATTCAAAAAACTGCGTTGTTTTTCATACTTATCGCTGATAAACCCGATCCAAAATTCACTAATGACACATCCAATAGATAGCATAGAATTAGCAAGGGCTGTTTTCCATTCTTGACCACAAACGATGTTCCACTGAAAATACAAAATGATATGATAATTTTTACAATAAAAATGTAGTTTAATTGAAAAATGATTCAGTAATAATATTAAATACTACAGTATAAAATAAAAATATATATACAGTATGTCCAATAATTAACGGACTACCTTTAATACCTCGGTTACTCTCTACATAGAGTTCGTTGAGGTCTTGTTTTAAAGCTTTTCAGATAAGCTATCTTCTAGTCCATTGAAAACACTAAGGTTTTTTCGTTCGTTTAATAAAAAATAAATAAGTATTTTAGTACGTACACGGTGGAGATATGCGTGTACTTTACTCCTAGTGAAATATATGCATATATGTATGAAAAACATGAAATTATTTCGCAATACTTTAAAATAGCAAAGAAATTTTCGTTTTTAATATCATATACACTGTAAACAGAACTGAATAGAGGTATAATACCCGAAATTCATATTCTGCTTGATTAAAGCTTATATTTACATCATTTCGACGTTTTTTTATTTTAGTTTTTTTTATCTTTTATTTTTTCGTATGATAAGTTCGTTATAGCAATTTTATGCTCACATAGAAGACATTAATACAGTCAGACATGAATCTTTTAAATCAGTAAGTGATTTTTAATATAAATATAATAAATCTGTTATTAACGTAATAGATATGCAGTTTGTTAAGTAAACAACTCGCTATCAATTTAACAGTATTTAATAATTTAACGTAATAATAATAACTACAAGTTTAAAGCTTTTGCGGGCATATGTAATTAGTTTCTTAAGTTATCAAAGCAGAAGTATAAAGTTTATGGTAATAAATATACTGAGATAAAAACGAAAATGCAGATAAAGTATAAAACTTAATGTATTAAATGAAGCAGTATTTGTGGATGTAGTCTGCTGAATGTAGTTTTACTACTTAAACTAAAACTCAGGAACGCGACTAAAACATTACTACAAGTAAGCAATAAATAATAAAAAATGATTTGAAAATTGTAAGATAATCGAATTTTTTTAAAGATTAGCGTTATTTATTGATTAATGTACCTGACCTATCTAATAAATTTTCTTACGAAAAGCTGAATTTCGGTATTATTTTATTAATAATACATAGTTTTTGGACGCATATAGGCTAATCAAATAATTCTATATTTATAAATTAGAATTTTAAACTTCTAATATTATATTTCTATAAAATGTACTTTTTTGTAGCCTACATATATTAATTGGCTTATTTTTCTAAAATGTTTCTACGAGTTAAAAAAATCCAGTTACGAGTTGCGTAAGTTTCCTGGCTGTTATGAGATTTTATTTTAAAAATAACTTTTATATTATTATTAATCACAGCAAATATACAGTAGAGCATCTATTATCCGACTCAATTGGGAACTGAAGTTAATCGGATAACTGAAAAAATCGGATAACCAAAAAGAATGAAAAAAATACATTATTACTATAGTATATTATGATATCCCATGTAATTAGTATATTAGTATATCGCTATTAACCAACTTCGCGTTGAATTTTCATCGATGTTTAACCTAACAAATTTTTTAAAAATAATAATCGTCGCTATTGTATCGTTAAAAATTATTTTTAAATTATTTTATTGCTCACAAAACAAACAACCACTCATAATTAGAAAATTAAGTATGTTTAAATACTGGCCTCCGTTCAATGGCCGAATCGTTGTTGCCGGCTAAAACACGCAAAAATTTAACAAAAATAATATTAAAGTATCCAAGACAGCCAAATATTGTAGCGCCACATCACTAGCGGTCATTTCAAATTTGCCAACTAGAACGGTCGGTTAACAGATGTGACGGTTAATCGGCGGTCGAATAATCGATGCTCTATTGCAGTGTTTTTCAACCTTCTTGAATACGCGACCCCTTTACAACTTACAAAATTCTGGCGACCCCCTAGCCTCATAACCAACTCAGAGTTTTGACCCTGCCCCGCCAAATGGCATTACAGGGTAATGGCATTACAGGGTAATCAAAGAGACGATGTCATAATCATAGGCCGGTCCATCGCCCAGTGGCAACTGAGCGCTGAGACAATAGTAGTCAGCCCCAAGAGAAGTGCTAGGGCTCTGGCTCTGGTTCCGGCTCGGGTCTAGGTAGCTAAGGAGTACCGACCCTCATTGCCTTCATCACCTTCCTTGCCTTCCTTGCCTTCATCGCTTCTCGGGTCTAACTCTCATACAGACATGTGTTTTGTTGTACAGGAGTACTGTACATATTAGAGCCCTACCTATAAGGTACTCTATCGAACGGGCGGCGGGGCCCGCCTCTATGTAGAGGGGAGCCCAGTAAGATGAATACGAGGCATTTGCTAACTTATAGATCTAGTAGATCAATGACGGTTTCCATCAATTCCTTTAGTTTCTTAAGGTTCCCTTTACTAGCTGCTTTTGTGTCATTTTTGCTTTCTTGGGCCATGCAGAATCAGGATAATGCTATTCTATCAATTTTCTTTTAATGATGGATCATTAACCACACTTTTATTGAAACAATTGTTACTAGACCTCATAACAAACTCAGAGTTTGACCCTGCCCCGCCGAATGGCACTACAGGGTATCCAAAGAGACGATGTCATAATCATAGGCCGGTCCATCGCCCGGTGGCAACCGAGCGCTGGGACAATAAAAGTCAGGCCCAAGAGTAGTGCTAGGGCTCTGGCTCCGGTTCTGGCTCGGGTCAAGGTAGTCCGAGGAGTACCGACCCTCATTGCCTTCATTACCTTCCTTGCCTTCCTCGCCTTCATCGCTTCTCGGGTCTAACTCACTTACGGACATGCGTTTTGTTGTACAGAATACTGTACATATGTAAGCTATACCTATAAGGTACGCTATCGAACGGGCGGCGGGGCCCCACCTCTATAAAGAAGGGGACCCGATGAGAGGCATTTGCTAACCTATCGATCTAATAGATCAATAACAATTCCCATCAACTCCTTTAGTTTCTTAAGGTTCCCTTTACTAGCTGCTAGCGTTCGAAGTACTTGTTCAGGGGGCTTAGACCAGTCAACTTGGTCCGCCCCTAGGCGGAAGTCCCTTGTTAGGGGACAGTCAAGTACGTAATGCCTCGCGTCGCCGCGAGGACTACCACAGGGGCAGCTACCATCTCCTTGTCCGAATTTGGACTTGAAGTGGGGGAACCTCCCGTGGCCAGTTAAGATTTGAGTCGACAACGAGCAACAACTTATCGGAGTGAGGCCAACTACAGGCACGAAGGCGTAGGTTGACCTACCTACTGTACTTAGAGTCCAGCGCTCTCGCCAGCTTATCATCGATCTCTGCAGTAGAGTACCTTTTATGTATGTAGTCGAGGGATCTACCATCCTCGTAACAAATGGGCCACTGGCTCCCGCCTTTGCCAGCTGATCGGCCCGTTCGTTGCCCAGGACACCGGTGTGGCCTCTTACCCACCGCAGGGCAACGTGTCGCTCGTGCCTCGCCCTCAGTACCCTACCTCTGATCTCGTGTACCAATGGGTCACGATGGTACCCGTCGCTTAAAGCCTGTAACGACGACTGGCTATCTGAGTAAACCGTGACCGGCTCTGGACCCGGATGTAGTAGGATCCACTGGGACGCCCCCTCCAGGGCCACCAGTTCCGCCTGGAACACGGACGCCTCCTCGTTCAGTCTGACAGTTCTGCTGTACACTTCAACTCCGTCGGAAAAGACGCAGTATGCGGCGCCTACTAAGCTGCCGTCCTTTGAGCCATCGGTGTATATCTCAACACCAGTACCAGTCGGTTCACCGACTTCCCAATCGAGTCCAATCCTAAGGGCAGGATGGATCTTTAGTACGTCTGTCTGACGCCTAAGTCTGATCGGGTACTTCTGATTACAATGCATGGCCTCTCTACCTTCCACCGTTGTTCTGTAGAAGGCTGCCTCTTGGCTGACAACCAGAGGCAAAGGGAGCAGCCCGGCCAAGACCAGGGCCGCATCCGTTGACACAGTTCTGTACGCACGCGTGATCCGCAAAGCAGCGGGACGCTGGATCGTGAGTAGTGTCCTACTCTGACAGACGTTGGCGGTGTCTTTCCACCAAACGCCACAGGCGTAGCAGACAACGCGCTCCACACACATCTTGTAGATGGTACGAAGCGCTTCGCCACTCAGCCCGTAATCCTGCCTTGCTAGTCGTGATAGTGCCGCTATCATTCGGTTCGTTCTGACTCGAACGTCCCTCAGGTGGGGAGTCCAGCATAGTGTCTGGTCGATGATTACACCGAGGTACTTTAACTCATTCACCCTTCGGATGGGGTTGCCCCGGATGCGGTATATAGGCCGGCGTGCCAATACCCCGCTTCGGGCCACCGTCAGGGCCTCTGATTTCTCAGGGCTAAAGGAGAGCTTATGCAGCTCCCCCAAGCGAACGAGCTGTTCTATTGCTTCGTTGCCGCGAACCTCCATGTCGCGTCGACTATAGCCTGCAACTACTAACAATAGGTCGTCAGCATAAGCCTGCAGTTGGACTTGGTCTGGAAGGACCAGCCGCAACGCCGTGTCTGCTAGAACGTTCCACAAAAGGGGACCAATACAGGAACCCTGTGGACAGCCCCTTTCAAGCGTCCTCTCATACCTACTATTTGGTGTCTCGTAGACAACCGAGCGGTCACTCAGGAAACTCCTAGAAAGTGATACAAGGGCGGTCGGCAGGTTTGCCTTCCTCAGCTCACCCACAATGGATGGCCACCAAACATTGTCGAAAGCCCCAGCAACGTCCATCGAAACAAGCGACGTGTGGAGCCCCTGCCGGCGGTTCTGGCGAACCAGTTCCACCGCACGGTGTAATGCATGGCAGGTCGACATGTTCGGGCGGAATCCATATTGTTGCGGGTGTAGCTGCCCTTTCCGCTTGAGATAGAAAAAGATTCTATCGCTGAGGATTCTATCGAGAACCTTCCCCAGCACTGGTAGTAGGCTGATCGGCCTGTAGGATCTGGGCTCGTTCTTCGGGCGCTTCTCCTTATGGATGAACACAAGGTGCGCTCGCTTCCACTGCGCTGGGAAGTGACCCAAGAGTAGACACTTCTGATACAGTACACGGATCAGGTTAGGACGTTCCTCTTGCAGAACTTGTACCATCTCGGCCGTGATCCCATCAACGCCAGGTGCCTTCCTCTTCCTCAGATTGCCCACAACGTGGACAACTTCAGATTCCGACACCGGCACGGGTAACTCGGCCTCAAGAACAGGCAACTCCGCATCACTGCGATGCCGCCGTTGCTCTTCAGTGTCCTCGGACTGCTCATCACACGGAAAGTGCGATTGGAGCAGTACCTTGATCGACTCCTCCTGTGTGGAGGTTAGGGTTCCATCCGGATTTTTGAGGGACCCCAAGACCGTCCTACGCTTTAACTTTCCCGCCACTAGCCTGTAAGGTAGGCCGAACGGATTTTCGTCGCCGATCTGCTGACAGAAACTTAGCCATGAGGTTCGCTTTGCATCGTTCAGTTTGTACTTGTACTCGGCATTGGCCCTCTGGAACTCCAGTTTCCTGGTCGTCCGAAGGTCATTGTCTCTGCATCGTTGGAAGCGTCGGCGGAGCGCCCTCACGCGCTTCCGTAGGACACTCAGCTCCTGGGTCCACCAGGGGACTGACCGGTGGTTGCTGGGCCTCCGAAGCGCAAGCGTGCAGTTTCCTGCTTCTCTGAACGCATTGGTGAGGTTTGCCACAGCTTCCTCCAGGTCCTCGACACTCTCAACCTTAGAGACTTCCGTGACGATATCGACTGTCTTTTCCATGAGGCATTTGCTAAAACGATCGCGGTTTCCAGCAGTAAGTTTGTAGCGAGTATCCTGCCTATCCGGCGGGCCGCCCATCACCTCAAAGGCAATAAAGCGGTGGTCACTACAACTCTCTGCATCGATCGTTTCCCATTGCGAGGTTAGTCTCAGCATAGCGCCACTAACGAGTGTCAAATCAATCCAGCTCTCACCCGATGGAGAGGAGTAGGTAGCAATCCCGAACGGATCGTTCAGGATGTGCAACCCCCAACCCTCCGCCGTGTCCTTCATCATGTTCCCGTCAGGATCATCGACCGGCGATCCCCACAGCGAGTGTTTGGCGTTAAAATCACCACCCAAGACAACCCGACTGCGGACCGAGACAACCCCTTCGAGTTCAGTCAGAAGACAACTCAAATTGAGCGACGGCGGGCGATAACTGGAGACGACAGTCCAAGCACATGAAGGCGACCGTATTTCTACGGCCACCACGAGATGAGAAACGTGGACAGCATAAGCATCGACGTCCCTGCGCGTGAGAATAACGGCAGATCGACAATCGTCACCTTCTTGGGCGAAAACGCTCCATTGAAGTGAGAGACCACCGACCTTTCCTCGTACTAGGTACGGCTCTTGGAGCAGGATGATATCAATCTCCCGCTCGACTACTTCTACCCGTAATTGGGCAGTTGCAGCCCGACACTTTTCAGCATTAAACTGCAGTAGTCTGCAGCTTGCATACATGTTATCCCGCATATAAGTTGTATTATTGTCGGACTCGAATGATAGGAATTGCCGATCTAAGGACCGTAATCGGTCCTGGCCCGAACTCGTTCAAGTTCCCGTGCATAACACGGACAGCTAGCACTCATAGCAGAGTGACCCGTACCCAGCTGTAGGCCAAACTTTTTATTTGCCTCAGTGCAGTTGACGCACCGAGACTCAGATGCCTTGCACTCCTTATAGGAGTGGTCATGGGCACATTTGCTACATTTTTGGGCTGCCGCCTTACAGCCCCGTGCAATATGCCCGAAGGCATAGCACTTGTAGCACCGAGTACAGCTTAAATGTTCCCTTACTCGGTTGCGGGTCCACCCCACATGGAGTCTCCCCTTCTCCAGGAGAGCGTGGAAGACCGTTGGAGAGGCCTCCAACACCCAGTTGGTGAGCCCTCCTCTTCCCTTGAGTGGGAAGCATGGCTGCAGTTCCCCCGGCTGCAGCCTGAGTTCGTTTTGAACTCTGATGGTCTCCACAAGACCGTCGCGTGTGACGTCCGGGTCAACGTCGAACAGGATAACCTTCGGTCGGCGCTTCTGGGGCAGTCGGCAGTTGACTGCCTCTCTGAGCGCCTTGGGGCCCGCTGTTAGTTCATTTTGCAACTTTTGGACATCCTGGTGCCTTGCAACCTCTACCAGGACGCCGTTATTGCGTACTCTCCGCACGTTTTTAATCCCGATGCCTAATTTGGCAGGGTTAACGTGAGATTTCAGCAGTGACTTTGTACTGTCACTTGTCATCTGATCACTCGTAGGAAAGACCAGGAGCGTATGCTCCTTGGTAGGAACCCTACGTGGCTTGGCAGCTTCCCGAGGACCCCCTTGGATTTTTGGTGGGGCCGGACGGGCAGCAACAGTGGCGTACGTGGCACCACCGGCTGTGCGTGCCTTGCCTTCCTTTTTATTACCTGAAGGCGCAGCGAGCGGCAACGAATTGTCACTCTTGGCCTCTTGCAGGATCGCAAGTTTTGCCCGGAGAGAGGCAATCTCGATCTCCTGGGCGTTAACTATGCTAGTTATTTTACTAAACAGGTGGTAAATAACAGCACATGTGGCTTTCTGACACCTACTGTCAGTACGTGCGAGGAGCTTGGTCAGCTCATCGTGCACGCCATCGAGTGCCTTCCGCCTGCATTCGACCATTTCAAGCTCTTCCCGTGTTTCCACAGGCGCCGACAACGGTGTTTCAGCTTTGGTGGCCGGACTTATTTTCCCGGCCACCGCTGCGGTAGGGTCTTTCTTCTTGGCTTTCGCCTTCGACCCGCCTTTGCTTTTGGAGAAGGGTTTCCCCTTCTTCACGGTCACCGCGGCTTTAACGGTTTTGTCTTTGGGTTTGTCGCCCTCAGACTCTGCCGTTTTGGCCTTGGCCGCCATTGCCCGTTTTTGTCTTCTCCTGGCTTTGGAGTTACCAGGAGCGGGCCTCCACTCGCTCTCCCCACCAGAGGAGGCGGAGTCAAAAACGTCTCCAGAACCTGAGTGACTCGACTCCGAATCGGAGTCGCTACTCACTATGGAGGTTGGCGCTTTTGCAGCGGCAGTTTGCCCATCACACGTGGGCTCGTGTGGTTTGTCATCGGCGGGCGTGCGCGAGCGCAGATTCCGCCTGTCTTGCTGTTGGGCGACAGCCTTCT
Source organism: Centruroides sculpturatus (assembly GCF_000671375.1). NCBI lineage: Eukaryota > Metazoa > Arthropoda > Arachnida > Scorpiones > Buthidae > Centruroides > Centruroides sculpturatus. The sequence continues at coordinate 21,442 of NW_019386215.1, read as the reverse complement.
CGCCTCCTTCCACACGTTCTCCCTCAGCAGCAACATCATCATGATCGCCAGAGATCACAGGTACGGGATCCGCACAGGTAGCACCCTTAAAGTAATCGCTTGTACTTTTGTCTTTGGCCATCATAATAAGTAAATAAAGAAAGAGGGAATTAGGGTAGTCCCGACCTTTCACGGGTGCCCTGAATCCGTTTGGGAGTCAAAGTATGCGTTTAAGAGCCAGCTCTGGCTTCGGTCTTACTGAGGGCTCATTTTGGCCCTCTTGTTGCCGGGCCGTCACTGCTTGGCCCGCTGCCGGGACAGCTACCCATTTAAATGGCCTCCTACCCAAGGTCACCCCAGCCCGGCTGGTTGCTCGGCTTGGGCCGCCCCATCATCCCTACTAGGAGACGCTCTTCCCGTTTCTAGTCCTCTGAGACTATATACGGCCATCCAACGCATCGTCAGGCCTGTGAGCACCACTCCCCCCCAAGGGCATAAGGAAGGTGGCCCTATGCCCGAAGAGTGGCTCTGCCAACTGCCCGTCAGGATAGACACCAGCTAGCGGAGTCCTACAATCCACTGTAGGCGCTACCCCCCTGGCCACCAGCGAGGCTTCGGCTACGGGAGTGCTACTCCTCGCCCCACTGGCTTCGATATGCAGGTCGTGGCCCCCAAGCCAGCACCGGGTGTGCGAAGCCCGGTCTTCCTCTTGGGAAGCTGGTTCTTCTTTTACCGGACAGAAGGAGCTTTACGTGGTTTGCGTTACCACGGGCAAAGGCTGCGTCGACTGCATTCAACCGCCTTTATCGTGAGAACATCGGTCCCGTGCCACTGGGTGGATGCGGGAGTTCACCTTGTGTGTCTCAGATTCCGGGGGGTGCGGATTGTCAGGTCCATGGCCCCCAGTTTCTGTACCGACGNTAAGAACCACTCCCCCCCAAGGGCATAAGGAAGGTAGCCCTATGCCCGAGGAGTGGCTCTGCCAACTGCCCGTCAGGATAGATACCAGCTAGCGGAGTCCTACAATCCACTGTAGGCGCTACCCCCCTGGCCACCAGCGAGGCTTCGGCTACGGGAGTGCTACTCCTCGCCCCGCTGGCTTCGACATGCAGGTCGTGGCCCCCAAGCCAGCACCGGGTGTGCGAAGCCCGGTCTTCCTCTTGGGAAGCTGGTTCTTCTTTTACCGGGCAGAAGGAGCTTTACGTGGTTTGCGTTACCACGGGCAAAGGCTGGGTCGACTGCATTCAACCGCCTTTATCGTGAGAACATCGGTCCCGTGCCACTGGGTGGATGCGGGAGTTCACTTTGTGTGTCTCAGATTCCGGGGGGTGCGGATTGTCAGGTCCATGGCCCCCAGTTTCTGTACCGACGCGGGGTTTGAATCCAGAAGCTTCGGCGTCCACTGTGTGCTCCTATGTGTAATAACAGGGACATAACCCATGGGCCCGGGGTACAATGTGCATCACGCTACAAGCTGACGATTTGACCGTCGCGAGTAGGGGGACTCGGGACCGTTTGCGAAAGCAAAGAGTCCCTACCACGTTTCGGCAGCGCCCCTATCGTGTGCCATCACACCGCAGGCCAACGGGTGCCTCCACTTCCGTCGGCCAGACTACCAACGTCCATCGACGTAAACGCCAATTTTCGTCAGACAAGTCTAATCGACTACACTCCATATATCTCGTCCGAAGACGAGTCCTCCCTGAGAACCGTGTTAGCGACGGCTACGGCGACCATCCCCCAGCTCCGGACTTACTGAGGGCTCATTTTGGCCCTCTTGTAGCCGATACTATTAGGAATGGCCCCGTGCCTCGATCGCACCAGTCTCCCTTCTGTTTTGATGTGAGTCTGCATGCCACAATGCCAATAAGCAGCTCTTATAGCCGTCCGTTCCAACGGGGATAGGTTCCAGAATAGGGAGAGATCGAAACCCCGCTGGGGTCGCCCCTCACCGTAGAGCGACAAACGAACAGCAAGCTTTATAAAGGCTTGGTACACAGACCCAAAGCCTATGGTGTAATAACATCTCTGGAACCTTCGGCTCGAGTCGTAAAACTCCATCAGTGATCGAGACCAAGACGAGTCTTTCGGGACCCATTACCCGTCGTCTCTCGCCGCCTGGCCCCCCCGCCACGTCCAGGCCCGGTTCTCTATCCCGGGGGGGCGACCCCCTAGGACCATATTTTTTTTTTGTTTTTTACTCTTTCCGCCCTGTGGGCACTAAGAGGGCCTCTTTTTGCAAGCCCATTATGAGTTCGGCCAGGCCCACAATGGGGCTGCCGGCTGGTGAGGGACGGGGTCCGACATAGCGGAACGGACCACCCCCGAAAAATTCCTGGGGATTATTCGAGCCCGGGTCCCCCAAAGCGGTAGGCTGCCACCTTGACCGCTAGGCCATCCGGCCACTACCCTAGGGCTATATTATAACTGTATCAGTGATTTTAAAAACTATGTATTTAATTTTCTTTTTGTTGAGACAAATTATTGTTGATTAAAGTGAAGATTTCAGAAGAATCGACAATAATTTAACACACATAAAGTATGAAACTTCCTTTAATTATAACATTCGGCACGGGAGCTGTTGACATTTTATGTTTTTTTTTTGTTTTTGTTTTTTTTTTAGGATCAGAATTTTCAGCTTCTACTTTTCTACTTTTTATTTCTTTTTTGCAAATCAGCTAAACACTTTTTCCGCTATCATTTTCTGGGATTGGCCGAAATTCTCGCTGAAATTGTAGTTTTTTTAATGTAGTGTAAGACCTGCAAACACTTGTCTTTTTCTTCTACCCGCGACCCCCCGTGTAAGGCTTCGCGATTCCCTGAAGGGTCGCGACCCACAGGTTGAAAAACACTGCTCTATTGTATTTGTGTTCGTGTCATCTGTTACGACATTTACTAATAAAAAGCTTTTTACATTATTAACTATTATAATTTAGCAAAAAGCTTAATTTTGAGAATAGTGACGAGTTTTTATGAAAAAAGGAGAAGAAAATTGTAAATGATGATAACGAGTTAAATCTTCATTAAGTACGACCGCACTCCAGATATGACGACGACACACGATTCCTTCCATCTCGACCTTTAACCATCAAACTTTCATTGCATCAATGCTCTTTAATGCTATACACAAGCTACCATGCCAAATTTCTTTGTTAATCTTTACTCCATCCTGACATATTAAACGAAATAAACGCCAACAGGCAGAGACACGCGAAATTTTTCCCTTTCTTTGACATTTTTAGGTTTAAGAAGTCTCAAAACATGCAGATTTGCAAAAATCTGCAAAGTCAAAATTGACACAATTCCAATACTTGCCGTTGCTATGCATACATAACGGGCGGGAAGTCAAATTAGTAGAAAATTAAGAAATCCAAAGTTCTAAACTGTACGTTAATAAAATAATTAAACAGGATTCTAAAGCAAGAAATTGTTTAATTCTATCTGCTTCCGTCTCCGAGAATATTTGGAAAAGGATTTCCCCATATAAAAGCATTAAATTGTATCTCAATCTTCTGGAATTTGCAGCATAACCAAACAGGTTACAATCAACCAAGTTACATTTTAAACAGTTTTTAGAATATAAAATAACACTTAACTGTTTATACTTTGTGCTTATATCTTCATAATTTTTAGAGTAAAGATCATTTATAAAGAGCGCTTTCTCGTTCGGAGAAATTTAGCCATTAGAATAGACATTAAAGAAACATGAAACTCACCTTAGTTATTAGCGTATTATAATAAATCGATCTGTCGTAATTCCATCCGAATTTGCAGTCAGTCACGGGCCAACTTTTATTGGAAGACGACACGTTGTTAATCAGGTAATCCAAAGCCACTTTGGTGTAGTTAACGTCGTACATTTTACACTGACTCGGTTGCCATTCTCCTTCTCTCTCCTCCCAAGGGATACTCAGATTCTTGACCTCATCCAAAGCAATCCCGTAATTTTCCAGTTCTGGTATTTTGCACCAATGTTCGGGAGTGGCGAATACAAAAACATAGCTGAGCATGATAAATGCCAAAGGAAAATTCATAGGTATTAATAAAGCGCAGTATAAAATAATCTGGTATCGTCCGAAGCCTCCCAAAATGGGTAAAACATCGTCGAAGTTCATCTTCTAACAGTCTTGCACGCTATCGATGAATCTAAATATGTACAGTACAGTATTAATGAACAACTGCATGCATTAGAACCTGTTTGCAATCATGCTGCGCATTAAAATTAAAAGTACTTGTACAATGATGAGGTTTGAAAATTTTTGTGTAGCGTGAAAGTAATTCAGGAAATGTTCTTGAAAACGTCCTTCGCGAAGTTATTCGAACGTATTTCCGATTTGTGATTTTACAGGCTGTTTCCGAAATAGTGGGACAAACTTCGGGAAATGATTCTTCGTAGAATATAGAAAAAATACAGCAACCAGTTGCTTAGCTTTCCCGGCAACATTTAAAACTGCGTGTAGCGCCATGTGTTATGATATTTTATTTTAAATTTTATAAAAAAAATTATAAAATTAAACAAAATATAATTTTTAAAATTTTATACTTTTAAGCTTTTTTTCTGTTTTATAATAATTAACTTTGATGGTATAGATGAGTTTTATAATAATAATAAAAAACTTGTAAGTGCTAATAACAAGTAAAATCATCATTTTTTTCTGACTCTACCAGAGATACAACACGCTATCTCCTCCACCTCTAACCACCGAATCAAAATCATGCCGCGTATATATGTATGTATATACATATATACATATAGAAAAAAAACAGAATTTTATTTTGCATTTTACGATGTTTCAAGATCTCATCGAGTCCAAAAATGTAAAAGTCATGGAAAGAGGCTCAATTTTTGATCGATTGCGATACTTTCCCTCTTATATGTAACAGTCAGTAATGTAAAAATGTATATAATCATATGTCCTGAATCGGGCGCTTTTTGAGGAACATCATTTTGTTCATTATTTTCATGACCATTGTTTAATTAATAACTGTAACATATATAAAAATAATGTTAAAATCCTATACAAAGAGAAAATCATGTATAATAGAAGATTTAAAGAAAGTGTCTCAATTTTAAAAGCCAAAAATTGTATCAACAAAAATTTAAGTGTAAAAATAAATGAAAACTGGATGAAAATATTATAATATAAGCAATACAAATTAATATTGATGTAATTATTTATAAAAGTTACCCTATTGTTAATATTAATAATAACTGTCTTTGTAATATGCAAATCATTACAATACCTCAATGCAATATGTAACGCAGGTACGGTTAAAAAGGAATAATGTAACAAATCGTCTATTTCTATTTTAAGATATGTACGTGATTATGTCTATGACCCCTGGATACTGTCAAAAATATATAAGAAAATCATTTATAAAAACTTTTAATTTTTAATTTATAAAAAATTTTTAATGAAATTACTCCACTTCTTGTAAAATAAGTTGTGTACGCCAATTAAGACCTTGTATGTATAACAGATTAAAAATGAATATGGTAAGAAACATACGTTATTTTAATTCTGTTTGTAAGATATTTTATGTAATGTTTTAAAAATTGTATATATTTTTTAGTTGACTGATGAGGGGCTTTATGCCCGAAACGTGCTGTTGTCACGTATCAACTACAGTAAAATGATGGAAATAAAGCCAAGTGTTTATTTATAACTCAAATGTGAGTTTGAAGTCCAATATATTCGCAAAACACGGTTTCGAAAACAACATAATATCCTTTTATTCTGCAAAGCGTGTTCTGGGCATCAGTATATAGGAATTTTATGCAAATATCATAAAAAGTTGCTGTCATTCGCATACAATTCATAATCCGCCGTTTTGCAATTACTTGTATGTGTTATATTTACAGGGAAAACTTATTATTGTGTTCCTCTTTCTAGGGATAGTGACGAATGTGTTTTCTAACCATGGGCGTAGCCAAAGTTTTGTTATGGGGGCCTAGTAGAGGCCAACCTGACACAAAATTGAATTATTTCAAATTATTGTTCATTAAAATGAAAATTCCATGATAATCGACGATAACTTAACACACATGAAATATGAAACTTTCCTTAATCATAACATTGGGCACAGGAGCCGTCGACCTTTTTTTTTAGTATTCAAAATTTTTAGCTTTAAGTATTTCTTTCTGTTTGCAAATCGGCTCAACACTTTCGGCTGTGATTTTCTTGGCGGGCACAAGGTTCACTGGGGGCGTGTCCACCCAGGCCTCCCTCGCTACGCCCATGTTTCTAACGTTAGCTGAAAAAGTTACACTTTCATTTTCTATAATAACAGACGTGTTATACAAACATCTTTCGCAATTTTACTCTTCGATGAATGATTATAAATGTATTTTTACAATATCGTAAATAAATTAAACTTATGATTTATCACTTATTGCATTATATTTTTCTCAGTTAAAAGTCTCTTAGAGAATAACTATTTAGAGTTTCGGATAAAACAATTCTATTGATACACATGTAATGTGTATCAATAGAATTGTGTTGTGTCTCTCAATACATTTGTGTTGCTACACAAATAAATGAAAACTACGCAGATCGAGTGCTCTTCTCCTGTTCACTTTGATGATTAAACAAGTACAGTGAAAACTGCTTAGGCGACTACTTGCATTCGATGGGCACCTGTCAAAACGGGCAAAAATTTCTGGCACCGAATAGTTTATCCATAGAGTCTTCGTACAAGTTACCTGTATTAAACGACCAAACACAACCGCGGGCATCGATTTTTGGTCCGAAACAACATACAACTGTAATATGCGATCACTTCCGCGAATATATCTAGTCTAAACTATTGTTCAACACTGTTTTCCCCTCCTAATACAGTATAATGAATTAGTCTAAATTCTCGTTCTAACCCACCTTCCACCCTTGAAATTAGGTGCAGGTGTTAATGAATTAGTCTAGCAACAAAGGAAATTAATTTCAGTTTGTCCAAATTGTCCGAAAAACGAAAGAAATGCAAAGTGCTGTCGTTAGTAGATCATATTAAAATTATCATAACAGAAATTAGCGGCGAAGTTTAACTGTGGGAAAACGAAATTCATTTTACCCTAGACCTACAGTATTTTCCTTGGGGATGTAAAATATTGTACACGATACACTTAATCGGCTGATCTCATCGTTTGATAAAATTTATTTTTACTTATTTATTTTGAAGCTCATATACAGTACGGTACATGTGCGATAAATAGTTTCTGTATTAATCTACCTTATTTCCACGATATTTTTAGAAAAATGATATACAAGTAATTTTCGCACTCAAAATGTTCAAAGAACAATAAACGCATTAATGCAAAAATCAACTTTACAGGCAAACTTCCTTTTTCGATTCCGCAATGAAAATCGCGGAATGTAACGAAATCGTATAATGAGAAGAAATAATAAAATCGTTTTATTATTAATTAATAAATTTTCTTATTGTACTTAAGAAAATATTAAAAAATACAGTATTTTTAAAGTTAAAATAAGATTAAACTAACGAATACCAAAATGAAAGTGATGTACAGGAACGACGCGCTTGTATATCGATGACGTAATACACGTAACTGAGAAAAGAATTAAGTCGAATTAATTAAGTCGGAAAAAAGAAAGTGTGCTTTATAATCGAGAAAATGCGACTATTGTATTAATCTTTAAAATATTGGGATTAAGTCTGTCTTATAATATCACGACGACTCCTGTAAATCGGATTATCCGATAAGAATAAACTACAATACCAAAATAGCTCTATCGTTGAAAAGATTCTCTTATTTTTGTACACCTCGAGTTTTGCTTAGTAGAAATGGCTAAAAAGTGCGCAAAATACGTACGGAAATATTGTATTACAGCACCACCTGTATTGGACAATCACCTGTCTAAAAGACCACTTTTTGAAAGAACCAGGGGTGGTCGCCATAAACAGATTTTACTGTATTTGTGAATAATTTTCATAAGAAGCCAAAAATAAACTCTAAATTATTTACTTATTCTTTTGCAATATCGCTAAGAATAAACTTACATTTATCTTGCTTGTATCAGCTTATAAAATAACAATAAGAAATATTTTATATTAAACACTATAATGACAGTTTTCTTGGAGGGTTGAAATGATTTAATTTTACTAATATTAAGTAATATTAATGTTTATTTTTAAAAAATTAAATATAAATTACTAAATTAAAACGATGAAATGTGGGTCCAGACAATGCCGCAACTAAATACTTAATGGGCATTGACGTGATAGGACTTTTCCTGCTTTGAGTGGCTTCAGTGTAATGTTCGTAGATATTTTACTAAATATCACATCTTGAAAAAGCTGTGTACGTTCTCATTATCTAAAGACATATACTTTATTGATCCAGTAAATGATAATGGAATGTTTTGCTACCAAATTATTAATAGTAATCATATTAATGATGACAGAGATACAATTTACGAAAATGTTTAAAATACAGTCATTGATACTTTTATCTTAGTATGAAAACATCTCAAGATTTTTACGTTCCAACAAATTATAATCAGATGGTTAAGAACAGTCTATCTGAATTTCCATTTAAAATAATTACGGATTGAATTGAAACTATCCATTCAAGAAAACACAATGGTTGAAGTCACGTTCTAAATATATAAATCATATACAAGGTATATGATTTATAATTACAAAGATGTAAGGGAAATTTTTATAAAAATCTTTTTCGAATTTTACTTTTCCTGACTGTTATATATAACAGAGGGAAAGTGGTCAAAAAATGACCCCTCCCCAAATTTTTACATTTTTGCACTCAGGAGAACTTGAAACGTAGAAAAATAAATAAAATAAAAATTCTACGATTTCTTTTTTATGTATTAATGTTAGTGTGTGTGGGGGACACGATTCTGTCCACCATCTTCGAAGCTTAATAACTCCAGTGCTTTTGTCGAAAATTTCTAAAATTTTGCAGGGAGAATTGTGTATTGAGAGAATTGATGCTATTAAATTTTGGTTTATTAAAGGTCAAGGAGGTGGGGAGATAAAGGGGGTCGTGTGTATCTTTCAGTAGAGTCGGACTTAATTAATGACGATTTTACTCGCTATTAGCATTTACAATTTTTATAAAGCCCATCCCTACAATCAAAATTAAGCTTTTTGACATTTATAATAGTTTATTTTAAAAACTTTTTATATTTCAACTATGATAACAGATGGTGTCACCAAAATTTTAAATCTTGCCGGTTTATTATAATTGTAATATTTAAAGAAACTTAGTAGCTTTACCAAAATAAGATTAGGAGAGGAATAATAAATGACTTTCTTCTATTTTATAACATATTTATTACACAGATGTGATATTTTTAAGAAACTTTTATTGTAAAAGTTCTAAAAAATTCTGTAAAATTATGAAAAATTTTATTTTAAAATTACTTCACCGATGATCTAATAACATTCTTATTCTTAAACAGATTACATCAAGAGACAGTTCCGACCATATTTTGCGTTCCAAATCCACCATCATCAGTGTGAGTGAAAAGAAAGAATCCTCTGCAGCCCTTTGGATGGTGACATCCAACAGGAAAAAAAAGACAACTCCAGCAGGTAGAATATTGTTTTATCTATACGTATATATGACAATATCATGCAGAATACAGATTTCAAATACATCTTTTCTACGTATTCTACAGTAATGGAAGTACCACATCGAAGCCAACAATTTTAAGAGGATGAATTATTTGAACATCAGAATCTTAGCCGTCGGGATGAAGCTTCATTGCAAGTGTGGGCGACCTCTGAGGTAGGACGATATCGTACCTCCCTTTTGGTCGGCCGTTAAGCCTGCCCACTCGTCTAAGGATAACAGGGTTTGGGTTTTAAAGCATACAGGGTCAGGATTATTTGTATCAGGTCGAGTGAAGGAGGTCAGATAGGTCGTCGGTAAGGCGTCGGCGATACACGAGCAAAAGTCACCATTTAACAATAAAACGAAAGTTTATTAGATAACAAATAATTAGATACAATGACCAACATCGAGATTCTATCGACCTTGTATACTAGCTCCCTATTACTAGTTGAAAGGGACCGAGAGAGAGTTTACATTAATCATTATCGTACTCTGGATGCTGGACGAGGTGGTGGTCTGGAGTTGATATGGTACAAGAAATCAGTATCAGAGGGTTGTTTGATATTAGATGACCGTTTTCTTGACTGGCACGCACAGTTCTGCTCCTTCTCCCGCTCGACGACCACCCTCCTCCTCTCGAGTCCCCATTTTTATTTTCCATATCACGTTACTCTTTTACACCAATCGTGAATTTCAGCTATCAGTTCCTAGTGACACATTCAACGAGTTCCCTGGGAAAGGAAACAACTCCGGGGAGAGAGATGCAATCACCATCCGGTCATAAAAGTGGAGAATTTTCGAAAGATAGCCAAAATGAAATTGTTTTCCAAAATTTTCGTTAGGCCCGACCCTCACACAAGACACAGTTTCCTTGTCCAGACCTTGTGTTTATAGCCCTTGGTTACACCGACATCAAAGACACACACCAGCCTTTCTGTCTTAGTATTGTAGAATCTATGGCGGCACTTTCGGAATCTTTTCGAGATTCCGAAAGTGCCGCCATAGGGAATACCTAATTAAAATTCTACCAATATGGATAAATAATTTTAAGGCTTTAAAGTAATTTTTTTATTTAAGAAATAAAAATTAATCGTGCAATTTTACGTCGTATTAAACATAACCTTATTTCTCTGTATAACAGATTTTTAATGCTTATAGATTAAATTAATATATGTCATATATTTATCCGCTTAATAATTCTTTGTGAGAAAAATAATATCGAACGTAAAAGTAATACGATTATTTTGATTGTAATTTTATAAACGACGTTATTGTCCTTGTATGACTTGTTAGAAATACAAGAAGCATAAAATACGAAGAAAGAAAGTAATTACATCATTAAATATATAATTACAGTTGCTCTTAATGGGCATTACTACGGCACGTAGTGTTTCGGTCTAAATATGAAATCGATCCGAAATGGCTCCAAACTGTCACGTGCCAAATTTCAGCTTCGAAATCCACGTCCTTACAACTACGTAAGGGCTACATTCATTATTATTTTGTTTTTATTTTTTTACAGACTTTTCCGTGTACGTTTGCTGTTGTGAAACAACCAAAACAACAATTCTTTCAATTTGTCTGTCTCCTAGCGGAGTCTGTTACAAGCTGAAAAATACACTGTGCGATTTACAAGTCTGAATCTCGACAGCAAGATACCGAGAAGTTAACAAAAAAGTATAGGAAGAAAGTGGTATTATGGAACCCCTCCATTTCAAACTGATAATAAAGACGAACTGTAGCGGATTGTGGCTTAACTGCACTAGGCAGACATCCACAGCAAGGGAAAAATCCGTTTCACTTCAGTTAAACGGTTGTCCGTAGTGAATCAGCAAATTTGTTTTTTTCAAAATTCACAAGTTTTGAATGCTAAGTGAATTTAATTCTTTTTAAAATATAAATCGTGTAGTTGTAGGTTCACTGGTGCATGTATTCCGTTCCAGAGACTTAGGGGTACATATTAATCTGTGTGATGTTCACGTTTTTTAAATTTTGGTCTTGACAGACATAAGTTAATTCGAGATGGCGATGCGTGAAATACGGACCCCATTGGTGCTTTTACAGTAATATGGAACTCAACTCCTCCGAACTTTCTATTTGCAAGCAGACATTCCTCCAGAGCAATTTGTGAAAAAGACACTAGGTAGAAAGCCAATTCTTCCTGAGAATATCGAAAAAGAGCTGCTGGAATATATATTGTTGATGGAGGTCATATTTTTCTATTATAAAAGCATTTTTGCGATAAAATACATTGGAGTAAATAATTTTGTAATTATTTAACATTTTTTGTCCTTTCCTATTTGTTTTTGGCTACATTAAAGCATTTTTTTGAAAATATACAGTAAGGTTCCATATTACCACCCGATTTTCTCTAAGCCTACTTTCGGACTTTTTGTACAAAAGCCTTCAAAAACCATACTTACAGTTACACTAGCGAAAAATCCAATTAGGAACATTTAGTTTACTAGTTACCAGTACTTTTCGCTCAAAAAATGTAGGTGTAGTTATGATACCTTGTTTACAATTCACTATAATGAAAATGGGGATCCATAATACCACCTTCTCCTCTATATGTTCAGTTTCCCGTAATATAATGGCATTTCCACTGAAACTCCACACTTTTTAAGCCGCTGTTTGAAACAGTATGAAGTTTCAATGGAAATGTCATTGTTTTCTGTAGGAATAGGAACGTTAAACAGAGGGATTGTTTGACTGTTGACGCTATTCAAATAGCAAGATATTTTGCCGAAATTTGCTCGTTTATAAAATTATATTATAAATTATGAAATATTCAGTGCAGAATGTTATAGTGATTATAGTTTATCCAACATGAAAAAATAATCAAGAATTATCACAAAGTATTTTTGTAATAATGAAATGATTTAAATCATTATTTAGTAAGAATGAAAAGAATTTTATAAAGAGCAAACAAAGATAAAACAATTCCGACGAATAATCGAAGGTAAATAATCCGTAATAAATAATTTCTATTAGTTTCGATATAGCATTAAAATTAGCTTTAGACATTTTTAAAATACTGTATTTGCTTTCGTAAAATGAAATTTAAGCTAAATACAGTATCTACAGTTCTTTCATTGATTTATACATAAAAGTCAATTCGGGCTGCATTTACAAGTAAAATAATGCCTTTACCTTACGTCTCAGACTGTCTTATCTCCCAAAAAATTCCAGGAGAGTCACTCGGGATTAGTGGAACCAAGAATTTTGAAACTTGGCAGGGTTACTCACCTGTAAAAATCATTATTTTGAGATGAAAGACTGGATAGAAAATTAAATTTTAAGGGTTTTATATTATTTTCGAGGTTATTTATGTTCAGAAATTATGCACCTAAGATGAATATATGCATGCAATAAATTTTAACTGTTTCCTTTGCTAAATTAATTAATTATTTAATTTTTTCATTAACAAAATTAGTCATAAACGTATACTTTAAACCACGATTATCTAATAATTATTCTACATAAAATGTTTAACATTAATTATATAAATAATATAGGGCCATTCCTCATAATTGAAGAAGCGCACAATGAATGAAATCATCAATATGGTTAAAAACGAAAAAATTCGCAAAGAAATAGAAGATTTGGTAAAAAACATCGTTACAGATTTAATTTTTCTTGAAGATAACACTTTTGAGCTTTCAGCTAAAGAATACTGCAGTAAGATAATTAATGGAGCTCTACTCTCACCTGATGTTCAGACAGTAGTAGTGGAACCATCTCTACCTACAACAGCTCCAGTTGCATCCCATTTTTCTGAAGAAAAAATATTACCAGTCAAGACAGAAAACGAACCTTCACATCGAAATATATCACCAGATAATCCTGTAAATGTAGTAGAATGTGGAATCAAAAACCAATCTCCCACAAATTATGGGCTCTTCGTGGAATATCCATCAGAAAATATTATGAAAACTGGTTCAATTGTACAAGATGAAGAGAAAACTGATTCCACGAATGTTGTAACTCATCAGTTCACGTCTGAGCCAAACGTGGACAAAACGTTAGAAGTGGAAGCGAGAAAACGACCTACAAAAATAAATACCAAGTTAAAAAAGGACCCGTGCAACATAGTGGAGTGCGAAACGAAATTCAACAAACATCTCGAAGAATTCGTCATCGATGGCGAAGTTAAAGCGGAATTCGAGAACGAAACAACACTAACGCGTAAGAAGAGAATTAAAATTAATCCGGACATCCTGGCCAAAATAGAAACAGCAAAAAGAAGAAAGGTTCTGGAAAAACTGCTAGCTAGACCCAGCGAGAAAATAAAAAGTCTGCGTGGCGAGATCGCGGATTACCAGCCTGAAAAAGAAAAGTTATTACCTCCGGAATCGAAAATAATACAAGAGAAAAGTCAGATTAACATATTCCAACATCCCATTTGTCAATGTACTTCAAACTGTAATTGTGAAGAAAGTTGCAAGTATGATACATCATAATTAACTAAATGTTGCAAGATTAATTCAAACTACTTATTAAACATTACAGTCGAAAACATCTAAATAAGATAATGACGACAAAAAATTTCATAACTATCACCATAAATTGCAAGAATAAATATCTATCACATTTCATGATAGTTTAAGCAATGTGTAAGTTATATCAAATTTCAAACTGGTGTCATTTATTATGAGGTATGTATAAAGAAGAATATCAGTGCCTGGGGAGCTTTGTATAGATCAGTGTTTCTCAACCTCTAACGAATCGTCGCTCCCTTCAACGTAGTATTGCCCCCTTCAATAAAACCGTTACGTAGTATCGCCCCCTCCACTACAAAATACCGATGCCGAGGGTCAAGACTAACGCCAAATTCGTACTGCATTGAATACAGTAGTGACTAGTATAATGCTATTTGTTTAATTATAGTACGATATAACGAATAAAATATCTAATTATTCTTAATATAATGTTTTACTATATCGCCCAGAAAATTGTTTTTCGGCCCCCGAAATATAAATTGTTACTAATCGCCTCTCAACATGGAAAAACGCCCACATGGGGGCGATATCGCCCCCGTTGAGAAACACTGAGAAACGACTTTCTATTTGTGTTAGACACATGAAGGAAACAAAATTCCGAATGGACAGCACCTTGGTTTCATATAAAATGCCACCAACTATCATCGTTAGGTGGTTTTATCCACTCCACCACTGGTGGGTGTCGGATATTGGGATTAAATCTAAACTTTATATGTATTTCACACTTTTTAAATTTAGAAACAAAATTTAAACAAATTTATATTAATTATTCTCTCTTTTCAATTATTTTACTTTACTATTTGATTCCATTTAATGAAATTCTTATGAATCATTTATCCATTTCTGTTACTAATTATTTAATTAGTAATAGAATGGATATATGATTCTCAAATCAATGAAAAAGGTACAAAGATTAATCTTTTGATGATATGGGCATTTATGATTTAAACATGAGTGTTTAATTAGCTACATTAAATATTTAATATACCGGAAAATCGAAGCAGAATGTTCCAAGAATATCTGAGGGACATTCCAAATGAATTTTTCTATAACCACAGGACTCCAACAAGGATTACATTGTTTTTTTAAATGGGAGATTTCTACCTTGTTGATTTTTAGTAAAATCAAGTGCAACTGAGATTTTAATATTAATTATAATTAAGAAAAATTATGAGTACTGTTTGTATTTCGATTAAAATTAGAAAGTAAACTTATTTTCGTGGCTCCAAAAAATTTTATCGTTCAATCCAACATTAATTTGTATTTCTTTCATCAAGCATTTTTGTTTGTTGAAGGATGTCACAAATGTCCAAATTACCTTGGTAGTTTAGGATCCCAATGATGAAAATACATAAGTGTGACCTTTCGGGTCGGCACCTCCTTGGTGCCCTGTCAGGATTGACACCACCGTGTTTAACGGAACACGGAAGCCGAGACTGCGACTACGTCACACCTTCGCGCGAGCGGTCCCATACGTGGTCAGACGGATTCTTAATGTTAGATCGAGAGACAGCATGTGGAAGAGACTCGGAATACACTTAACAATTAACAAGCGTTTATTTAAAAATAAATTGGGTAAAGTGTTGTCGCGGAGAGAGAGTTCACATACAGTTTGCGTGGTGATAATTACCTTTGGTAATAGATATCCCAGTCAGGTCGTGTTGAATCGGAGAACAATGTAATAGTTCTTCTTATGGGCTTTTTCAGGATGTATCCAGGTGTGAAATATCCAGTCAAAACGTCCCTTTTGATTTACCCAGGCTCGATCGTGCACTAACACACACACAAAAAGGTTATCCTATGGGCGACTATTAAATGGGGACGACTTCTTTCCTCTCCAAGGACTAAAACGGCGACTAAGTGGACGCCAGTTCAGTGGGGACGCACGTTCTAATCTAACCTAATAAATTACCATAATTATTACCAATCAAATTATTAGAATAGGTTAGGTTAGGTTAGAACGTGCGTCCCCACTGTTTCCTTTTGTTTGCTGGAATCAGAGATGAGCCGCCATGACGGTATACGTATCTGGACTTTAACCGGCAAATAGGCGATATCTATCATCCTAATTAATTTTTTTTTCATTTTTACAACCTTATTAGTAAATTTTCTTCTTTTTAGATTTAAATTTACTAGTCTATTGTTATTTTGATATTTTCATTCAAAATCGCGACTTTGCTATTTCCGACTGGCGTCCTCTTAACCCATAAGTACCATTTCTGCTATCTCACAATAAGTTAATTTATTTTGCTGACAATAGCATTGTAATGAATTATATGTTTTGTGAACTTTTGTGAACAAACATATATTTAATCTACAGAAAAAATGTTAATTAAGTTCTACTAAGTATTTACATATTCACTTAAATATTTAGTTTAAAATAAACAAAATTGACTGAATGAAAAATTTAATTGAATTATTTAATTTGAACGTTTTTTATCTTTTTCAAAATATGATTTATAATGCTTAATCATTTCTGTTGAGATTCGTGGTTTCATAGACTCCAAAGTCTGTGTGAAGTGAGACCAAGTGATCTGTTCTGCATTAATATTTTCAGATAGTGTCCTCCTGCCGGCTTCTTGACACAATGCAACAATCTGAAAATGAAAGGTAACATTAAATATATACTTTTTCTATAGTTAACAATGCCATTATACAATATTGTCATAAAAAATTTATAATTTAGGATTTTCAATTTACATGTTTTTGTTGTGTTTCTGTATCTTTTAAAAATTAAAGTTCTTGAAATATTTATAAAATATTTCAAGAAGCATGACTTTTGTGAATGAACATATATTTAATCTACAGAAAAAATTGAAATTAAGTTCTACTAAGTATTTACATATTATATAGTGTTCTTCAGGTTAACATAAAGGTTATAAATATATAGGTTTAATTAATTAAAACTCAGGACAATTATAATTAAAATTCACCAGTTCAGAAGTAACATAACAGAAAAAACACTAAAGTACAGTAAAAGTGTCTTGGAAATTCATCCCCTTTCACACCTTAAGACTGTATAACATAGTCTGAGGGGACTACAGCAAAGTCATTTTTTATTTTGAGGTTATCATCTGTTTTAATAGGCAAAAAAGAACATTAAAAAAATCTCTCTGTTCTTCAACATATAGCTATTCCTTATATAACATGGCATTCTTACAACATAATTTTATACTGGTAAGATATAATAAGTTTGCACTTCACGCCGACATATACTAGTATTAGAACACTTACGTGCAATGGTGTTACAGGAGTGGAGTTCCAGATACGGAAATTTATCTGACTTTTGGAGAAAGGTCTTATCCGCTAGCACTTTCAATAGTGTAAAACTACCATCATCAGGCGGTACATAGAATTCGATAGTTTAAGCTTTCCAAACGATATTTCGATGTTTTTACAAAATTTCAATATTGAATATTTCGAACGATATTTCTTAAATAATCAAAACACCTTAGTAATTCCAGCAACGAAGTATTTAATAAAATAAAAGCGTTTTCGACTATATTTAATAGTCTTCTTCAGTTAAGCCTCTTTAAAACAAACGTAAAATAGAATGCAAGCAATACAACGGTTTAAAAATTAAAATTAATTACGTAAAACATAAATAAAACGTTAAAAAAACGTAAAAAATTATAAATAAAACATTAAGAAATTAATCATGGTAAACAAAAAAATAATACAATAATAATAATTAATCATCGTGGTAAAAAGATTTTCATGTGCAGGATAGACTATCTGTGTCTCTATGGTTGATGCATCCTTTGTTAATATGCGCCTTATAAATTTCAAGTTTTTCAATATGTTTAAGGACTTGTTTGTTGGTGGCTGTCCTAATTATGGATGCTTTGTCCCAATGTACTGTACATTAATACATCTTGATGTTTAGCAAAGGCTGCAAGGGTGGTGCTGTCCACATTTTTAGTAATAGAATACTTATGTTCTTTAATCCTCTGTTTTAAAAGTCTCATGGTGGCACCAACGTAAACGAGTTCTGAATTAAAACGGCAGTCACTTAAAGGAATAGAATAAACTCCTGTACTATTGTTACGGTTTCCTTTCTTCTTATCATTTCGTAAAATTCTATAAATCGTCGGATTACGNAGTTTGTTCTAATTTACATTTGGGACCCCAAAAAGAGCAATGTGAAGACAACTTTTTATCATATGTAAACAGAAAATATAATTTTTACAACCTCATGAGTATTATATTAATCTGTTGATAGATGAAACACACTTGAAAAGAGTATTTTGATTACAAAAATGGAAATTTGGTTGGCATGTCAAATAATGATACATTGGTAACTGCAAATGCAGCTCAAGTGTTCATGATAGCTAGTATATTAAGTAATTTCAAAGATGTTGCTCACATTTTAGGAGTCAATAAAGTGACGGGTAATTGTTTGCATCAGTGGATCAGAAAAATTATTCTAGGACTGGAAGAAATAGGATTTAAAGTTGTTTCTGTCATTTCAGATAATAATGCTATTAATAGAAAAGCCATGTCTTTATTTGCTGATCCTCCAGATGTTACTTTTATGTATAAACACCCTAAAGATATGACTAGAACTTTATTCTATGTTATTGATCCAGTGCATATAATGAAATGTATATGGCATAACTGGTTGAAGCAAAGAGAGCAGACCTCCATGGTTTATCCGACATTTGAGGGAGATGATAATGTCATTCATTATGCTTGTTTTGATACTTTATTAAAAATGTATGATCTCGAACATGATAAATTGGCAAAGTATTGCCATGGTCTTTCATTAAAGGCTTTGCGTCCCAATGCTTTTGAAAAACAAAACGTGAAACTGGTATTGCAAATTTTCAATGATCTCACTTCAGAGTCTCTTCTAACTCTAGGCCCTAATCATTTGCTTCCCCACTATAGAGAAACAGCTGTTTACATCAACATCTTCGTAAAATGGTGGAAAATTGTTAATGTTAAAACACCTGGCAAAGGAAATAGGTTAAATGATGATTTCATGTGTCCCATAACAGATTATGCAGACGACATCAAAATTGTATATCTTAAAGAAATGTTACAATGGCTAGAAAAATGGAAGAAAATGAATATAAGTTATCCAAAAGGCTCATTGACGAAAGAAACCCATTTGGCTCTAACACAAACTACAGAAGCACTTATACATTTGTCCAAATATTGTTTAAGTGAGATGAATTGTTCATACTTTTTACCTGGCAAGTTTCAAACTGACCTCCTAGAAGATCGGTTTGGACAGTACAGACAATTAAGTGGTGGCCAATATAATATCAGTATTAGACAAGTGTATGAAGTTGAGAAGAAACTTCGTTTACAATCCGTGATCAGATTAAACTTAAAGTCAGATGTTTTTGGTGCAATAAGCTTCAGTGAAATAAAAGATGTCTTCTCCGAGCCTCCACAAATTCTCAAGGACATAGTGGTACCTCCCTTATTTAATGAAATTTATGTAACTTTGGCAGAAATTGAAAATTACAATGAAGATTTGCCTATTTTGACATACATTGCAGGGTACTGTTGCTATTCCGTACTGAAAAAGTTAAAATGTGAATTTTGTAAAGATATGTTGGTGTTAAGCGAGGTTTTGGAAGATGAAGAATTGTATTCCTTAATAACAAATGTTAGTCGAGGTAAACTCCTCTTTCCTCAGTCTCATGTCATCAGTGTTGTTGTTGTTACATATTTAATTATGAAAAAAATTTGTGAAAAATTTGAATCAGATTTTCTCAAAGTACAGAACCAGAGAGAGTTAGTTACATGTCTCACTTTAAATTCAATTGTCTCCAGTGAATTACTTTGGGAAGGATCCTGTTGTGAAAATTTTCATTTTCCTGAAGATATTTGTAAGAAAATAGTATGGATTTCAACAAACATCTTTTTAAATAATTACTGTAGAAAGAAAAATCAGACCATTACCAAAGATGCAGTACCTAGGAAGAAAAAGATTTTTAGTAAATCCAATTAAAGTTAGTAAAATAAAAGCATTCTATCAAATAATGCTGTGGCTGTATGTTGGTGACTGTTGAGTAACTGCTCGATTTATGGTTATGTGAACGAAAATTCTAAAAAATATCATACAAAATTATTTGAAGAATGACATCAGTTATATTCTTGAACAGCAATAAGACATTTTTTATGTTAATAATTTCTAGGTTAATATTTAGTACTCTTTTTATTAAATATATCAAATACAAACACATTGTGAGTTCCATATCTATTTCTTCTTTTTATTCTATATCAAATCCATTAATCAGCCGAAGCTTTTCGACATACATCTGATGTCTTTATCCAGGGAGAATTTAAAAGTGTAAAATGTTAAAAATTGTAAATTGAGTTTTTGTATAAAATTCTACCTTGGTAGATAATAGAATGAGAAGTGCAAATAAAAACTTATAATTTACTTGTCTATAGTTCGTATATTTAATACACTTATTATTTAATAATACTTTTAAAATTTAAAATCTCAAAGAAAAATTAAACTGTACTTTTTGTTATTACACAACATTACGATAACTCTAAATAATAAACAGGAGGAAATAATCTAACAAGTAAGTTGAACCCCCGTGCTTCCCTGCCGGTATCGAGTTGTTATGACTACTCTTGTAAGCTCTACTTTCGAGAGCACAGGCCTGATTATCTAGGTGGCGTTGGTAAAAGTGTCTTGGAAATTCATCCCCTTTCACACCTTAAGACTGTATAACATAGTCTGAGGGGACTACAGCAAAGTCATTTTTTATTTTGAGGTTATCATCTGTTTTAATAGGCAAAAAAGAACATTAAAAAAATCTCTCTGTTCTTCAACATATAGCTATTCCTTATATAACATGGCATTCTTACAACATAATTTTATACTGGTAAGATATAATAAGTTTGCACTTCACGCCGACATATACTAGTATTAGAACACTTACGTGCAATGGTGTTACAGGAGTGGAGTTCCAGATACGGAAATTTATCTGACTTTTGGAGAAAGGTCTTATCCGCTAGCACTTTCAATAGTGTAAAACTACCATCATCAGGCGGTACATAGAATTCGATAGTTTAAGCTTTCCAAACGATATTTCGATGTTTTTACAAAATTTCAATATTGAATATTTCGAACGATATTTCTTAAATAATCAAAACACCTTAGTAATTCCAGCAACGAAGTATTTAATAAAATAAAAGCGTTTTCGACTATATTTAATAGTCTTCTTCAGTTAAGCCTCTTTAAAACAAACGTAAAATAGAATGCAAGCAATACAACGGTTTAAAAATTAAAATTAATTACGTAAAACATAAATAAAACGTTAAAAAAACGTAAAAAATTATAAATAAAACATTAAGAAATTAATCATGGTAAACAAAAAAATAATACAATAATAATAATTAA
>NW_019386214.1:72866-88772 GCF_000671375.1 Centruroides sculpturatus | reverse complement strand
AGGTCCGGCCCCCAGTCAGTAAACTTAATCCTAATTTGGCTCTTCTTCACAAAAGGTTGTGCATCCCTGATTATAAGAAGAAATTAAGTTGGATAAGAATAACTGATTTAAAAAATTGATTCAAACATTCTAAAAACATTAAACTTTCTTCATGTATATATATAAAAATTTCTAGTTTCTTCAGAACTTGAGTGTTTTACTAATCAACAGTAATTTATAATTTTATTTGAGAATGTTTTATACATCATTAGTTCATATTTATTCAGTTAGCACAATTGTATTTATTTGTAAACTATTTCATACTAGTCAAATTATATGAATAATCTATATATATAAAAATGAATGTGTGTGTGTCCTTCATGCATTACCACACCGTTTATCCGATTGCCGTGAAACTTTGGGAAGTTGTTTAATATACTCCAGCGAAGGTTTGTGGCATAGTACGATTGCCATAAAACTTCGGAAAGTTTTTTAATACACTCCCACGAAGGTTTTTGGCATAGTACATTTATCCTACGACAGATGGCGTGCGTTTACACGAGCATTCAAGCACAGTGTGTTTGATCGATTTCAAATTGTGAAGACCATTTCCTCCCTTCAAAAAATATCTCTATATATGCATTTGTGAACTGTTATTTACGATATTTGTAATAATTTTTGTTTAATCACTTTATTTCAACTTTCTTTTTTGCTAATTATGTATTCGCTCGAACTTCGTTAAAACCTCAACTGTACCCCCGAACAACAACCGAAGTTGTAGGAGGAAATTCACGTATTTTACCGATCTAGGTATCCCCCCTTTTCCAAATTTTAATATCGACTCGAAATAATAATGTAATATTAATAAGTTTTAATAAAAATTATAAAATGTAAATTGAATTTTGTCATGACGAGTTTGCTTAAATTTCCTTTCTTCTGAGATCGCAGCAATGCGCGACGGGTAAGCTAGTTTATACATAAAGAAGTTTATTATTATTGCTGAAAATATATACTTGTATTAAAATTTAGATTATAAGTACAAGTATCCCTTGTACAACATTGTTTCTCACTAACACTGAAAATTGGGATATCCTCTGTATAACATGACTTCCAGTTTCACTCTAACACAGTTTAGAAATTTTCTGTACAGAATTTCACAATTTTTAAGTGTAAACTTGGTTATTCAATATTTTTTATTATTATTCAAGTAAGAATGCATGTTGTCTCAAATTTGCCTATGAATTTTAGAATATTGAAATTTTCAAATTATTTTATGCTTTTTGTCAGATTTACTTTAATGAAAACTGATAGGACAAGGAAGAAAAAATTGCACTAACTTTTCTATCAACCAGGTGTCATTGTGGTTACTTTTAGATTTTAGCCTTTAAGACTGTCACTGTGTTTTGTTTTTATAGATTAATCTTTGTATTTAGTAAAGTTTATTTAAACATTTTTAAGTAAGTGTTGCTAAACTTTTTTAACCATAAGTATTACTTATCTTTTTATAACTGTAGATATTTTGTTTGGAAAAATGATGAATGAAATATGGCAGTATATAACTTAAACAATTTGGTATTTGAACAAATTCTGGAAAAAGTCTCAGTACTCAACTGAACAAATGTGATCCGCTGCTACAACTTTTGATCAACATATTTTTATTTCATCATCTATAAAAATTTTTTATGATAAAAATAAAAAATATGAAAATGTTGCTGATACTTCTGATCAAGGCCAACAAAAAAGCTGAGATGGTGATGATACTTTGTAAAAGAAAAATGCCTGGTTTAACTAAAATTAATATTAACACATAATACAGTACTTTTAATTGTGATTGTTAATTAATTATTGATTAGAAATAAAATGTTGATTGCTTTAATAAACATATTTTTCTTAGTAATGAAAAATAATAGTATACTTTTGCTAACTTATGGAACGTAACACTACGTTTTGCATTAGTCCTTTGTTTTGTATAGAATGGATTTGCATAATATGGCACTTTCAGAATGTAATTACCATGTTATACGAGGGATACCTGTATATTAACATTTTGTTAATGTTTTGTTTTGTAAATACATTTTTCATTTTTGAATATATTTTAAGTTATATTTATATTTATTTTAGGTTACTGCTTATTACTGTAACCATAATTTGTAAGTATATTTAAATTAAATTTTTCTAAGAGATTTTTTTTCTTACAAAAATTAAATATACTTAATTCTTTTGATTTATTATTAGATGTGGAGATGAGCAATATTGCTGTGGAGATAATCTTTGTTGTGATTATGTGTATTCCCTTTGGTACTTTTGGTTAGTATATATATTTTATATTTAAAATTATTAAAGTACTGTAATAAATTTAGGAAAAAAATTAATTGAATTCTAATAGATCTGTTGAAATTTTTACTTTAAAATATCTACTATATTTGTACATTTCTTTGTATTTTTATAATTGCATTTTAGTGTTAAAATAAAATGCTCATTAATGTTAAAAATACTCCATTTTGTTAATGTAGGAACAAAGTTTACGTAATTAAATTAATATTAACCATAACTCTATCTTAATGATTTTATTGACTGTAGTTATACAGTCAATAAATATTATCAGTATAAATCTCTAAAATTTGAATTAATGAATAGCATTGCCCTATATTAATGCATTATCAATTTAAATTAATTTAAATAATTAAAATGAAATTGATTAAAAAGTAAAATTTTATAAAATATCTAAAACAGATCCACATTGCTATTATTCACAAGCCATAAAATAATTCACTCAGCTTTATTGCAGATTAAAATTCTTGTTAGTGAACAGTTCCTCAATAAAGAATTTGATTACACACTCATATATTTATAAATCCTGCTTCTGTATGGTTCTATGAGATGGCTATCATAATTAAAATTCTCTCATTTCTTGAACCACTGAAGGAAGGGTTTCTATTGATTATCATTGATCTACCCAGTTCAGAAAAATTACAAAATTACCAACCAATAAGACAACTTATTTTTACAAAAATTAAACAAAACTGACTGTTTTTGTAATTGAAAGAAATTATAATGGTTAAACAGGATAAACATTATAATACCCATATGTAAAAATAAAACTTGAATATCAGATTAATTCAAAAGTTCCTGGAATAGACACAATATTGAACACAGAGACATTGTCATTCCTCAAAATAAAGGCCGTTGTTAGCTATTCTCTTGACCCGTCTTTCTGCAAGTTGGCAGATTTCTCAGTGATACTACTTGGCTGTTTCAATGCCAAAAACTCACAAACCCCATAGTCAACATCATACATTGTATTGAAGAAACGTCTTCATGGAAAATATGCAAACCAGAAGAGTGAAAATCTGATGGAGTGAGGTCAAGGCTGTATGCTGGGTGTGGCAAAATTTTAATTCTTTTCAGCTCCTCTAACTTTTCTTGAACCATTCTGGAATGGTGCACCAGAGCATTATCATGCTGCAGCAGTGTGTGCATTTTGATTAAACAATGCTGGATAGTGAGTATGCAGGACTTCAAACGTTCATTCCAGTCGCTCAGCATGGCTGTTGCCATCCATGGCCATCATTAGGAATCAATTCCCTGGACCATCCAAATTCTACCAAATGTTCAGCATAACTTTTCATTCAAATTGTTCTTGTTGAACCTTTTGTGCTAGCATGTCATCTGATCAGAGCCACTAGTTTCCTCTATTAGGATTTCTGAAAAAGACTAATTTTTTGTCATCTGTTACAATCCCGCACCAGAATTTGTTGTCTTTTGGCTTTTGGAATGTATGATTGTAAACAAGTATCCCCCTTTGTGCTTGCTGCTCTATCAGTTCATGGGGTACAGTACATCTTGAGTTCTGCCATGAAAGCCAAGGTGTTTCAAATGCCAAATAATGGTTGGTTGATTCTGAAATCCTGAGTTCAGCAGACAGTCAGTGAGTGTTGCTGCCTGGTTCTTGTTGATGAGCTTGAAGCAATTCTTAGCCATCAATGGTCAATTATTTATAAAAGGTGCGAAGGGACATTAAGCAATACACAATTTGGATTCAGAAATGGTTTCGGCACACGAGAAGCGTTCTTTAGCATCCAAGTATTGGTTCAAAGATGTCGAGATGTCAACGTAGATGTATTCGCCTGTTTCTTGGATTATGAAAAGGCATTCGACGCGATAAAGCACGGCAGGTTGATGAAAATTTTAATGAACTTAGGACTCGATGGCAGAGATATCCATCTCATCGCAAACCTTTACTGGAATCAAGGGCCTCAGTTTGTGTGGAGGGTAGTATGACAGAGGAAATCCAAATTTTGAAGGGAGTAAGACAAGGCTGCGTTCTCTCACCATTGTTCTTCAACCTATGCTCAGAGGACATAATCCATGAGGTTCTTGTAGATTACAACAATGGAGTAATAGTTAATGGTGTTCCAATTAATAACCTAAGATACGCAGATGATACCGTATTATTAGCCACCAGTTTAGATGAACTGCAAGTGTTAGCAAATGTGATTGCGTCCAAGAGTCTTGACTATGAATTGCGACTGAATATCAAAAAAACGAAGTGGATGGTGATAAACAAAAACCAGTGCAACCAAAGCCAAGGCACACTTGTAATTGATGGTGCTGTTATTGATAAAGTGACAAGTTACAAATATCTGGGCTGTTTCGTTAATGAAAATTGGGACAATGCAAAAGAAATTAAATGCAGAATTGAACAAGCAAGATGCACTTTCATAAAATTACAGAGGATCTTTACCACAAGAGATATGCAAATACAGCTTTGACTACGACTGCTTAGATGCTACGTTTTTAGTGTTCTGTTGTACAGTGCGGAGACTTGGACTCTAACGAAGACAATGTGTAGTAAGCTCAAAGCTTTCGAAATGTGGATGTACAGGAGAGTGCTAAGGATCCCATGGACAGCAAAGAAAACCAACACAGAAATATTAAGGCTAGTGAACAAGCAAACAGAAATAATAGATGCCATCAAGAAAAGGAAACTGGAATATTTTGGCCACATTATGAGAAATGAGAAATGAAAAATATCATCTATTACAAATAATAATTCGAGGTAAAGTCAAAGGTAAATGCAGCCCAGGCAGAAGAAGAACATCCTGGCTCAAAAATTTACAATGATATGGGATTAGTACCAGATCACTATTCAAATCAGCTAACAACAAATTCAAAGTCATGAGACTGGTTGCCAACGTTTTTGGAGGACAGGGCACATAAAGAAGAAGAAGAATGGTCAATTAGTCCAGGCTGAGACTTATCTACAAAACTGGTGTTCTCAGAGTTGATACGGCAGAACCATTCAGCTGTAATTGTCTTGCTCCTCAGGTCTGGGCCTTCAATTTCACAAATTTTCTTTGCTTCCATTCCTTGTTTCCAGTAATGATGCAAGATGCCTTGAAGGATGAGTTTTTCATCAATCATTCCTTTCTTGGAAAACAATATTTACTAAAGGAATGAATTTAACAGCTCTATAAAATGATAGTATGTGCTTTGAGAATGATGCAGATACCATCTTGTTTGCATTCACAGAAGTGTTGCCAGTACTAGAGATCTTTTTTTCACAAAAATGTTGCCAGTGTCCAGGAACTTTGGTTCACCCTGAAACATGTATTGTGTAATATCCAATCAGCATTACTTTTTTACATTCACAAAGAATTTCTTTGTGATTAAATCATTTGTCTGGTAGTGGATCCAGACATACTCAAAGGGAGGATCTAACTTCCTTTGGGTATGTCTTCTGAGTACAAAACTACTTGTTAATTAAAATTTAATTAACAAGTAGTTTTGTTAAATCTGATTAATTTTATTTCTTAATCGCAGTTTAACTGGCCCTGGGGTTTTTGGCATGCTGGTTTCTCCTGGTTATATGCAGCATGCCAGTCAATCTGCAAAAATATGGTAAGAAAATTGAGGAAGACCATAAAGAGGCATTTTTTGTGATATTTTGAACACTAGCATAATGCATTTTCATGACAATATCCAGACATATATGGAAGAAACAATCTGAAATCTTCTGTGGCAGTTTAAATGGCACAAATACTAATTGTGCATAATGACAACCTGTTTCCAATATTAAAAGAAAATCCATTTTCACACAGCTTAATTATGCAGTAATCATGTGCTGAAACAGGGACAAGTGCAGTGGCAGATCCAGGGAGAGAGCCACAGGAACTTAAGCCCTCCTCACTGACAGAAAAACAAAATTAAATTTATTTATTCAAACTTCAAAACATTTTTTCCAAGTACAATAAAAAACTAACATTGTAATTTGATCAACTTAAAATCAGGAAGAGAGTTTTCTTTTACAGGACAATAAAACAATTAATGTCTTATTGACATTAGTACTAGTTGTAGTAGTTAGTCAGTGTGGGCTACATTGACAGTTTACCCTGACCTTAAAAATAACATCTTCCTCTCAAATTTTATACAAAGCCAATATTAACTGGTCATTTAAGCTGAGATAATTTAAGTGGGTTCATGTAATATAAATGGTATCCAAGAATTCATCTTTAAAGGTGCTTAAGTCAAATTAAATAACAAAAATTTATTATACAGTATTATATTATATACTAGGGATTGGCAACCATTTTGCTAAGGATGCAATAAAAATTTTAAAAACTATCGAGGGTACATTGTGATTTTTTTTTCCAAAATTAAACTATGTCGTAATGAATAAGCAAAGTAATTGTTTTTATATATATATATATTTATATAAAATAAAGATTATACATACATGTAATAACTAAAAAATAAAAATTAAAAGTACATACTTAAAATATCACTAAATTAAATTAAATTATAAGTATATATATTTGTACTACTTGCATGACTATGGTTCTAGAGGGAACATCTGAAATGGTGCCCATGGGCACTGCATTGTCGACCTGTTGTATACAATATTACATTGCATTTGTGGCATTTTTAGCATAAAATACAGCTAAAAACAGTAAAAAAAAAAGCCTTTATTTTGGGGATTGGGAATGGATTAATCTATTTTATATTGTTTTTTACGAAAAAATTTGTTTTGGTTTTAGAACAACTTTTTGGAAAAATTATGTGTAAAAACCAAGATTTGACTGTATTTTCTTAAATTAATATAAAAATAATTATTGTGAACTATAAAATTACAGAATACAAAATATTGGAATATATTAATAATTCAAAAAGATAGTGTTATCTCTGAAAACAAGTCTTAATTTAATGTAATTAATTGTCTTTTTAGGGTAGGAGTTGTTTTTCTAATTCTGATGTTGTCAGCATGTGGAGGCTTTTTTCGATATTGTTATGATAACAACCATTATGTTGTATTGCAAAATTTTGCTGTATTTCCTTCAGAAGAGAAAACAGATGATAATAGAGCAGGTAGCATAAGTGTAAGTATTGATATGTTTTCTGAAAAAAAATTACATTATTATGTAGAATATTAAAAACAGATTATTTTTTTGATCTTTTAAATTTATCTATATCTATTTTATGATAAAATAATAATTATTACTGCTTGAAAGCTTAACAGTAACAAAACTTCATTTGGGACTGTTAAGCTGTTGATAATATTGATAGTCGAGTATTATCAACAAATGAAATTGTCGTGAACTATTGATAGAAAATTCATCTACTTTATTTTTAAATATACAATATACTTTTGTCTATATTAACCAGATTTATTTGTTTTTCTGTTGAATATTTCAGACAAACAAAAATAAATCATAATTAATTTAAACACATTGATTGCCAACTACTAGTTAACTTTTAGTGATAGTTACTATTAAGACACCTGCTTAAGAGTTATCTAGTGAAATGTGATCTGGTCTGCAGCATGATGAAGGGAGCTTGCTATATATTTGGGAGACCCTCCTCACAAAACTGCTCTGCCCATGCAACTCCCCTACCCTCGACTTACTGGACGTCTGGATTAATTTATACAGGCGTTTAAAAAATCGATAATAATTCTACACTCATTTCCCGCACCTCTTGTGTGGTTCAAGGCACATACGCGTCGGCCTCTTTATGTGCATCTTTTTTTTATATGTTACAAGTGTTTTATGTATTTTAAATTATGTCCCACACTTTTATATTTAAATTTTAATGTAAACTTGCACTTATGGCTCTATTCCGATCGGTTTCTATGCTGTCTTTGTTAAGGCACATGCATGCCAAATTTTATACGTATTTATAAAATGTTTTTAATTTATTATCTAAAATTTACTTGTTCTTAATAGCCATTCTAATTGGCTCTTATGTTATGCGTGTTAAGGTGCACGCGCGCCAATTTTTTGCGTTTACAAAAAAGGCTTCTTAATTTCAATGATCTTAATTAATAGCCATTCCAATCAGGGCTTATTTGTTTTAAAACGCATGTGTGCCAATTTTAAATGTTTTTAATTCTAAAATTTAAATCTCATTTTTAATATACAATATTCCAAAAAACGGCTAATATTGTTAATGATTAAATTTAAATGTTCTGTTCGAATTCTCTATTCAATTTTGAATTGCCTGAAGATGACGTACATATTTACGTTGAAAGCGCTTGCAAGATTAAAATATTTCTCTTAATTCTTTTTAACGCCTCCTAGTCTGAAGTTTTTGATTGAGAATAACATGGCACTAGCCTGTTTCTCAAGTGAGATGGATACAGAAGTCTTGTGAAACCAAGCTAAAGAAATTAGAAATATCAGATTGCCTAAATATGCAGTATCTGTGGAAAGATATAAGTATTCAAACAAAAGTTCAGGAGATTGTTTGTTCCTAAATGCAAAAGATGCAGAAACTCTCCTCATAGCATAAACATTCTTAATATCTAACACTGTATAGATAACATAGATAACTGTCAAGATTGGAAACATTGAGGGAAAAAACACTGCTCTCTTATCTACATGATATGTGAATAAATAGTAGTTGGAAATAGAGTTGTAATCTCTTCAAAGCTTGTAATTTAGATTTAATATTTAAAGTTTAGAATTTTTTTGAGTTAAGAATTTGGACATTCTAATTAATAGCATGAAATTCAGTCTGAGCAATTTAAATATAGTAGAGCGTCGATTATCCGAATCAATTGGGGATGGGGTTGTTCAGGGGAAAAATATTGATTTTTCGGATAACCAATTATGTATATTAATCGTGACATTATAGTATATTAGTACAGTGGTACCTCAGGATACGAACGCCCCAGCGTATGAAATTTTCAGGATATGACATGAAATTCGAACATATTTTTGCTCCACGATACGAACAAAAACTCACCATATGACGTTACATTAGTTCGCAGTGCCATTTTTTATTCACTTCTGTTCATTGGTCTCAGTCCACGTGTTTGCTTCGTCGTGGAAGGATCTCGCTCGATAAAGGAAATCTTGAGGTATTATCAGAAAGTGGCTGATTTTATTGAAAAGAAACATCCCAAAAAGATTCACACTGGCCGTATTGCTACTCGGAGTAATGACATTTGCCTAAGTCATTTTAGAAAAACTCTTTGGTAGCTCTTTGGATAGATATTTTACCAAGTGACCTTTATCCAGTGAAAGTGCTGGTGGAAGTGAAGGAAAGAAAGCAAAAAGCAGTGAATAAAAATTAAAAAATATATATATAAAACAACACTAATTTTTTTAATCTTTTCTAAGTTATTGTTACAATGTTATGTAAGTTTAGTTTTAGTATCATTTCCTTTCTCCCTCTCTTCCGCCACCAGTTTACACAGCCACCGTCGTCTATCCTCAAAGTTAAAGTGCAAACAAAACTACATTTTTTTAATCAATTATTATTCTATTATGGTTATTTATACATTTACAATTACAAAACGCATTTTTCAGTGTTTTCCTTACTATAATTGTTTTTTTCAATATACTACTTAGCTTTAATTTGAGTGTGTTTTTCGTGTTGGAACGAATTATTTGGTTTTACATGTAATCGTATGGGGGAAAATGATTCACCTTACAACATTTTTATGATACGATCTCAGTTTCGGAACAGATTAATTTTGTATCCTGAGGTACCACTGTATATCCCAATAATAGTGTATTAATATATATCCTAAGTTTAAAATTTTCTCCGTTGTGTGTCGTTTCGTGTTGAATTTTCGTCGATGTTAAGCCTAATTATTATAATAATCGTGGCTATTGTATCGTTAAAAATTATTTTTTAATTTTGTACAAACAAAATAAATATATTGAAAAATATAAAAACAAAAAAATTATACTTTAGAAGTTAATCTAATATCAGAAACGTTCAATTTAGCACACAGTCTGACTGGAACGCTTTTTGTTGATCGACATTCGGATAATTGACTCTACTGTATTAATCAGTTCATAGAACTGAATTTTGATGATGATGACATTGAAAATTTAATAAAATTTTTATTTATAGTTATGGATGGATGCTAATATTCCAGCCCCGTATCCTGAAAATAATTTTCATAACAGTGGAATGGGTTCAGTTGCTCAAGGTCCTCCTCCTCCATACACAGAATCCACACAGAACAGCGGAAAAGCAAAAGAGATGTCACGACCACTCTATCACTGACCTTTGACCGACGGTATTTTTGAAAGTATGCCGTAAAAAGAAATTGGTCAGACAAACCGATCGAATTCCTCTGTGAATTCATTGACTAATCATTTGTTAATAGGGTAATTCCCGTTGAAGTTTCAGAAGGAACAAAACAAGACTTTTCAAAGAAGAAAAAATCTTAAGTAATCAAATTTTAATGTTTTTTGTCAAAATAAACATAATATCAATAGATTAGTGAAAAAGTGCAATACTGTATCTCTTGTTTAGAAACAAAATATATAAATAGATGGTGGAAATATTCTCATACAAGAGATATATAATGAATGTATGTGAAATTTATTTATTTTTCAAATTAAATAGGTATATTATTCTTGGTTACAGATTACATATATACATATATATATTCTATATAGTAATAGAAAATATAACAAATGTGAAACCTGTGTATATTGTATATAAAACATGTAAAAAAAATATACACAACTATTCCAAGTCCATCTTTTAAAATTATAGTGGATAATGATTTTATTCTTATTTTTTACTTCTCAACAACAGCTTTTTATTCTGCATCATTTTATATCAATTAATATATTATCATTGATGAAATTTATATATGTTATGTATGTATATAATTATGTTTCATTTGTAATTTGTTGCATAGATTTTGTTTTTAAATCTATTTTATCATCAGTTTATTTTAGTTTATTGGGATTGTATATTATCCTTCTTAAGCGAAAAGTTGTATATACTTGTACAGATTGTAAAAAAGAAATTTTGCTTGAAGAAATTGTTCCCTTACTAACAAAATATAAGGTTATTATTGTTAGAAATACTCAAAATATAACTGTATGCATTATATTATTTGATAATAAATCTACAAATAAGAAAATATTACTTTTGTTGCTTTTGAATTTAATCAAAAGATATTTAAATAAAAGCAATATCATTTATTTATACCAAAGTAATGTCTTTGTTAAACTGATCTTTTCCAAATTGTTTTATTTAAATCAGTAAGCAACCTTTTCTGGATACTGGTTGCAAGGAAATTAATTTGGCTTCCAGTCAACCACATAAGTTTTTTTGTGGAGGTGCGGTTTTAATTCTGCTGAGCACCAGTACCAACAAACACTTCAATACATCTCTAGGTATAAATGAGGGTGTTTATTCTCTATGCATGCCTAGGCTGTTTGAACAGAACTCAGCAGTTACGTTCACATACTTCTAACTTGGATTTCTAACGTTAAAGGACCTCTGATTAAAAAAAAAACCAGACTCGTTCAAAATTTTGTTCATTTTTTTCTGTATGTGTGTGTGCCATATTTTGCTTTATATCTCAGGCACCCACAGATCAAGACTGAAATTCATCAAGAATATACAGTTTATATATATATATATTGAGTGAAAGGAAGCTATTATCATAATTCAACAAAATTACGTTTAAGTTGTTATTTAAATGTTATATCCTAGTACAGTATAATGAAAATTTCAACTTCTTACTTCTTGTTTGAGTGCCAGGAATTTTATATGGTTATAGCAGGAGAAGCCTTTAGTGTATATTATATTAGAGACATGATCAATGTATTGATAGCAGTTAAATATCAAGACTTTTTAACATGGAGTAAAATTTTACTCGATACTTTTTGAAGGATTGGAAAAACGTTTTTCTGAAATAATTAAGTTTTCCTGTGAAATTGAAGGCATTTGTAAATCTGCACATGTACAGTTGTCTATTCTTGCAACTTTTATTCCTGTTGATAGACTTTTCAATAAAGTTTGAACGACCATTTGTCAAACAAGAAACAGTTTATTGTCAAAAAGAGTAGTACAAATTTCCAGCAGACTAGTGAAAAAGAATTCGTGTTCTAATGACATGTTTTCTTCTCTTTGGACTTTTCTGATCTCAAAAATTGGGAAGCACATTAGAATCAAGCATAAAGTCGACTTAAGCAGTCGCGTTCGCGTTTTGAAAATCAGAAATCTCCCCCATTTGATGGTCAAATATCATCTCTAGCCCCATCCCGAAAAAAACACGGAAATTTCTAGAATGTCATGGAAATAAAAATATGGTGGGGCAGCACCGTAACTAGGACCTGGTGAAATGGATGCAAACCTCGTAGCGATTCTGAAAAATCAACGAAGCGATTATTAATATAGTAGAACCTCGATTATCCGGACCTCTATTATCCGGATTGTTCCAAATAAACAAAAATTTTACGAATTTGCTGATTTGCACTCGGCGAATTACGATACTGTTTATGTACGTGATGGAATGCATAACATTTTTTGTTTCAACAACGTCTCACCCGGCACAGTGGTCGTAAACCCTTAAATATATTTTGTGTCGTAATAAAAATATAACTTGACATACGTATTTATAAATAATTTATATTTTGATGATATGAAACCGTGCTTTACAATTTGTTTATGCTTCTAACACAATAAAGTGCTATAAATTAAGACACTTGGCGGGTTTTCTCATCTTTATTTAGTTGATGAGACTAAATAAAGATGAGAAAACCCGCCAAGTGTCTTAATTTATAGCACTTTATTGTGTTAGAAGCATAAAATAATTTATACTCAAATTACATCATTTCTATAACCAAGGGCGGCGTAAGGCACGGGCAACGTGGGCCACCACCTATACCTCGCGGTCCGAAGGGCCTCGCGCCTCGAAGGTTTATGCATTACTTAAAAGCCGAGAACGCGACGAAAAAATTTTACTCGTCATAAAACGATAAATAGTTTGTCAAATTTTTATTCATAAAAATGCAGTTTCAACTGCTTTTTATTTTATAAAATCCGTCTTCTTGCGCCTTTTAAACAATAGGTAGTCTGTTAGCGCTGGCAGTAGTAGTACAAATTCAATACGAACGTTTGTTTTTTGAAAATTTGATCACGATTTAAATACAGTATTTATTTTTAATATTACCGATATGTCATCGAAAAGAAAACGTGTTGTATTATCATTAAAAGACAAATTAAAGTATTTGTTTTGATTATCCGGATTTTTCCTTATCCAGACTACCTTCATCCCCAATTAGTCTGGATAATGAAGGTTCTACTGTATTTCAATATATCTAGTAGAAAATTTTTGAGGACGCGAAATCGGAATCTTGCCTGAGTGCCAATAATACTGGCTACGACATTGGTGGGGGAATAAAATTTAGTAACAAGCTACAGATTAGTTCGCATGGACCGCTATTTGATAGCGAATTTCGTGTCAGTTGTGACGTTTCTAACGAATGCCTGTTCAGCGAATCGCGCTTGGCAGCCCACTTATCGAACTTTTTCGCTGGCGAAAGATATCCCCACCAATTAGAAATTAAAATTAATTTTAAATTACCCTTACTTTTTTGTTTTGCCAGAAAAATTGAAAATAAAAGTGAAAAAGAAAGCTTGTAAATTTAATGGCAACAGAATTTCCATTTATAAAACAGAACATAATGTTACATTTTTCGCAACGTATACTGAGTTTTCTGTGAACGGGAAATCAGACACAGTGGAACCTGGTTAACTCGCGTGCCGTCATTGGAAGCGGTGGATGCGCCGCTTCCCTTGTATTTTCTAAGAAATAAATACATATTAATTTTAATTATATGAAAATAATCGCACAATATTTTATTATAACCGCATTATCTAACTTATTACAAATTTCTATACTATACGTGAAAAAAAATAAGATTGTTATTGTATATTCGAATATTAGTGGCGGAGTGGAAGCGCTATATTGTCAGCCTCCAAAAAGCCAGATTCGCGCATGCACTTTACAGAACACCAACCTCAACAGGTTTAGCTGGTGGAAGCCTAGGACCTTGAGTGGATGTTACTCGTATACCGCATCCAATTCTATCCAGGACCGGTTCTGGGCTGTTAGCCGCCTGCCCGCTAGATATTTGGCCGCCCTCGCCCAATTATGCGAATCACGAGTAGATTTATAACTTACCAGTAAATTCTTATCGGTTGGGTTATGTTTTTATGATAGTTTTCTGTATAGTTGACAGGAGTTAAAGAAAAAATATTTGATATTTTTATTCCGCTCTCCGATTTTATATTACTCATGGATTTCAATGTTAAACCAGTGATATTACGATTTAGTATGTCCCATCTATAAGGGGATGTAGAAAAAAACGTGTACAATTCATGTACAATGTTAAAAAATTAACTGTTACTTTGGTAGCATCATTTACAACTAAATTTAATGAATGAGAGAGATGCACGAGGTACAGAAAAAGCTCTAGAATTTATTTTCCTTAAATTTGCGATTTATATATCCGTTTGTCATAAAAATTTGTCTTTCCACTTTTTCCCGAGACTACAAATATTCGAGTACAAAGTAACCGGTTTCGACTTATTTAAGAGGTAGTTAAATAATTAAGCGATTGGGGAATTGGAGACATAAATAAAACTCTGATTAATTAAAGAGCCGAAATTTTACTTAAACAAAAGCTTAACCGAACCATCTCTAACAGAGTACAGTGAAGACTGATTTCTTTGTATTATTAATGTAATAAAGACAAACATTTTTCCAGTTCAACGAGAGTGACCGAAAAGTTGTAAATTTTGGAAATTTCTGAGGGCACTTGGTCCTAAAACGAATTAGTTAGAAAACAAATGACTATTAAGTTTAACAAATTTAGATTTTTACAGCTATGGTGAGAAACGTTTAAAATCTACAACAGCCCTGTCGCGTCCTTTGATATATACTAGTGATGCGACAAGAGGTATTTGACATTGACCGGTATCAGTACCCTGGGGATTTGGCAGTCCACGTGTATGCACGCTCTGCATCCGTCTTCGATTCCATCCAGCCCACCAGTGGTCGAGCGGTCTTCATACCTTGAACACTGGGAGTTCAGTCGTGGGTTCACGCCTCGCTCGGACGGGCTGGCCACGTGGAGTTTCCGGGTTTTCTCCACGTCCGTAACGCCTAAATAGGGGCCAATTTCACTTAAAAGACCTCCCGGAAGGCATCCCTCTAGGCAGATCACACAAGAGTTGCGTTGCCATAACCAAACAAACAATTCCATCCATTAGCCACTCGTAGGGAGCTATTTGACTAAGTGTATTGTTTTAAGATTTAAAAAGTAAATAATATTTTATATTTTTATGTGCGTTTCTTTACAAAGCTATATTTAATTATGATTTTGTTTAAAAGTATATTCATACAATTGAAGAATATTTTGTACCAGGTATGTACCGGTACATCACCACACATTTTATTTCACCAAGTAAGTTTTTATTATTTTATTTTTAATTGTAGCCCTTATATCGTGGCTAGCAATTCGGAATGTAATTGTGATATTAAAAATGCATTTAGAGAAGTCTACGGTTTTTACTGGCTTATCGAATAAACGATACGAATGGACCCTAGACCATCACTGACGCGCAATTGACTGATTGCCCCTGGATGTCGGCTTCTTACAG